>NW_007231624.1:10453-13014 GCF_000164805.1 Carlito syrichta | reverse complement strand
ATTTCCCCAAATTATTAGTTTAGTTGGGTAGGAAATTTTGGGTTGGAATTGTTTATCTTTGAGAACTTTTAAGATTGGACAGCAGTCTCTTCTATTCAGTAAATAAGTCTGCTGCTACTACAAATGGTTTTCCCTGGTAAGTAGTCTGATTTGTCTCTCCTGCTGCCCTTAGGATTTTTTTATTTTATACCTACTTTGTGTAAGCAAATTATGATATGTCTAGGAGTTGGTCTTCTGATTTGATGCCTTTCAGGGATTCTCTGAATTCCTTGTGTTTGAATGGTCACATCTCTGATGACACAGAGAAGTTTTCTTGGATAATTTCATGAAATTTTTGTCCCAGGGTCATTTCTGATACTCTATCTGCCTCAGGAATGCCAAATAATCATAAGTTAGGCCTCCTGATATAATCACACATTTCTTGGAGACTTTATTCTGTCTTTTTAGGCTTCTTTTCTGTGCTTTTAACAGTTTGTGTTAGTTCCATGTTTTAGTCCTCAAAGTCTGAGATTCTGCCTTCTATTTGTTAATTCTGCTTTCGATACTTGTCAGTTTGTTATTTATGTCATTTACTATATTCTTTATTGCCATCATCTCAGTTATCAACTCCTTCATTCTCTCATCTTGTCTTTCCTCATTTCTATTCATTCTCTTTATCAATATCTTGATCTCTGGGTTTGTAGTTTGAGACCAATCATTCTGGGATCTCTTCATTGTTTGAGTGCTGAAGTCTGTATTCTCAGTTGCTGTCTTCCCAGGGGTCTGTATGAGGCCTGTGTTCTTCCTTTGATTCCTTTTCTTTGTGATGGTTTCCCTCCACCACCACCCTTTCTTGAATTCCATTACTCGGTAATTGGAGGATAACTTTCACTTCCATTTGCTCAATCCCCTATTCTTCCTTATTTAGATCCTCTGGGTTTGTTCAAGTTTGAAGCTAAACTGGGGATGGGGGCTGTGCTTTTTGCAGTTACAAGGTTTGATTAAGGTGTGATGGGAGAGTTCTGGTTCAGAAGCTATCTGCAGATCACAGTATCCACCGACAAGTGTGTGGGGTGCCTGCAACCCACTGCCCAACACCTTACAATCTGTCCATGCTCTGGTGGTGTATGTATGCCCCCGAAAGCAAAATGAGATAAGAAAAAGGAGAAGAATGGACAAGGGAAGAAGGGAGATGATAGGAGAATGAAGAGTGAGCAAAATGTGAAGGAAAGCAGTCAGGCACACCAAGAAACAAAGAAAGAAACAAAACCACACAAACATACAAATAACAGCAAGAAACCTGATGATCGCTTGTCCTCAAAAGTACCCATATGCAAACAGAAAAACTAAAAAACACCAAAAGATAACAAAAACAAAATAAGAACTAAAACAAACTAAAACAGAGGGGAAAAGAGCTCCCTCTGAGCCTGTTTCTGGAGCTTCAAGTTCCTTTACCAAGCATTGCCTCCACTTTTGACTACCGCTGCTGTAGGGAATGGGCTCCAGTCCCCAGCCCGTCCCTTCTTCTCTCAGTGCTGGCCAATTGCATTGCTCTTAGCTTGCACCAGACCCCCCACAAACTGCTGTGTGAAGGGAATGAATCAGATCCAGACTCACCCAAGTCGTCTTCTGCTGTTGCTGACACCAAGCTCCCACTCAGATCGGATGTTTTTGTGCCAGATTCAGCATGGGGGTGGGGCATGCAACTCTTTATGTTTGCTCTTGAAGATTCCTCTCTGGGTGATCCGTGGTTCATTCCAGAATGGTGCAGAGATTGCCCTTGTGTCCCAGGTTGGAGAATAAACAGCTGGGTGCACCAACACAGAGATCTACCCTGATCCGGGACATTGAAAATGGTGGCAGTCGATGTCTCCTCCTCTGTGGTGGAGCCCATTTCCAGTTTTCGTGCCATGCCCTCTCCAGGGACCCTGTGCTAGCATCTGGCCAGCTGCCACGGGAGATAGTGTAGGCCAGGTGCCAGGCGTTGAGAAGCTGCTGATCCCTGCTGCCTCCACCTGAGAGACCCCTGAGAATGGATGATGATCCTGTATGCTGGGGGTTCTGATTTCATGGGAGTGGAGGGTTGTGACTGCCTCTGAACGGAAGCCCCAGGTGTTTGATTCTAGTCTCTCCTCAGACGGACTTTCACTCACACAACTGCACTCATCCACTCTCTCAGACTGTCTATGGACACTTGCACCTGCAAAGACTTTCATGTTACTACCGGTTTCATGGCCATCTGGCATCTCTCCAAATATATCATAATTTTAAGGTATGCAGGACAGAAATTGAGGAAGCATGTTATGTAAGTATATGCATTTGACATGCAATAATATTTTTCTATATTGCTAATGGATGAAAAGTGGGGACAATATGATAAACAGAGGAAACTAGCCTGGAAAAATGTTCCTGTTGTATACTGTACCTCACTTGCAAATTTTTTTCATTGAATGCATATTCATTTTGTACATAAAGGAAAGCAATTTAATAACTGAGATTGAGTTGAGTGGGGTGGCTCACGCTTATAGTCCCAGAACTTTGGGAGGCAGAGGCAAGTGGTTTGAGACCAGCCTGAGCAGCAT
>NW_007231624.1:6084-9782 GCF_000164805.1 Carlito syrichta | reverse complement strand
CTTGCTAAACTGGGGGCAACACTGAGGAGCCACTCGAATTCCAGAACTCTCACAAGGTAGGTAGACTGAGGCAATTGTTGGACCTGCATTACAGCTCAAGTTCTTCCTATGCCCAATTCTGTTTTACTCCTCTACCTTTCTCATATGTTAATGTCAAGAGTATTTCCCAAATAAACAACATTAAATCATCTCAGAGGGTCTTAGGGAACCCAAGTGGATTCAAATAAAGCAAAACAATAAAAACAATTCTAATTCTCAGTACTTACCAACCTATTCTATAATAATTTATAGTATATTTTAATATGGAAAATAATATTGTAATATTTTATTTGGACACAGTCTCTTCTACATACATTAAGAATTAACATGTTGATTTCTTGTCCTCTAGCTCTATCCTTCCATGTTACTTCAAATAAAGCCAGGCACTGAAAGATAAATACCATGAGTTCTCTCACATATATGGAAGCTAAAAAAGTTGAGCTCATGGAGGTAGAGATCAGGATTATGGTTGGTAGGTGCTGGAAGTTGACTAGTAGGTACAAAAACTTAGCTTCAATTCTAGTGTTAATTAATTCTAGTGCACAGTAGGATGGTTGTAGTTGATAAGAATGTACAGTATGTTTCAACATACCTAAAATAAACTTTGTGGGTCTCGTGGTAATTCTATTTTTAGTTATTTGGAATATCTCTAAATTGCTCTCCACAGAATCTTAACTACTTTACAGTCGCATCAGCAGTATATATAAGTGCAGCCACGCCAACATCTGTGACTTACTAATAATAGCAATTCTGACCAACAGTGGACTAGACCAAGAAAATGTGGTCCATATAGTGGGAGTCCAAAACAATTAGAATTTATTTATAAAGAATTGTGCATTTATTTTTACATGTTTAAACTTCAATCACTTAACAAATACTTTTTGTTTGATGCAATACACCTATCGAGATGCCTTTTCACTGCTCAAAACTATTTTTGAACTCATCAATTTTGATGAGTTCTAGTGCTCCCAGGTTTTTTGTTTCACCTATTCCACATTGGCAAAATGTTTCCCTTCAGGAAAAAAATAATGTTATTCAATAGGGCAAGAATGTGTGAATAAAGAGGGTGGGGCATGGTGATCATGCTGTTTTTGGTCAAAAACTGTGAACCCTCCATGAGGTGTGGACAGGTGTGCTCATAGATCATTCATTGTGAGATGGGCAGAGGCACTGAAGCAATCTCCAAAAAAAATTCATTGAGGTGAGATTCAGCCTTTTACAACAATGCTAGCTGGTACGCTATTGCTGATGGGTTTCTAAAACACTTACCTATCAGGGGAAACCTGTACAATAAGGGGCCCACACTTGATAGAATAATTGCTTTCTTTTGGGGGGACTTCTTGTATACACAATGGAATACTATGCAGCCATAAAAAAATAAAACCATATTCTTTACCACAACATAGTTGCAGGGAGGCCATTATTCTAAGTGACTTAATGCAGAAGCAGAAAACAAAATACCACACATCCTCACCTATAATGGGAACTAAACATCGGGCACATGTGGATATAAAGATGAGAACAACAGACACTGGAGACTCTTGAAGAGGTGGGAAGGGAGCTGAAAAACTACCTATTAAGTGATATGCTCACTATTTGGGTGTCAAGTTCAACAGACTCAACCCTCATTGTCTTGCAATATTAACTATGTAACTAAGTTGCACGTGTACTCCCTGAAGTTAAGAATTTTTTAAAAAAGAAAATACTTGGAATGTTCCCAACGCAAAGAAATGATATGTTTCAGAAGATGGATATCCTATATACTCTTATTTTATCATTACATATTGTATGCATGTATCTAAATATCACATGTACCTTATAAACATATACAACTATTGTGTATCAATAAAAAATCAGCATGTTTATTTCCAGTGGACTCTTACTAGAGTTGATATTTGTTTTAAAGTTGTAAATTAGATGAGGTACACTCATTATATTCAATTCTCCAATAAGTAGCACCACAATTATCTTCATCTATTCAAATCTTATTCTTTCTTATTTACTTCAGTAAAGTTTTAATTAATTCAAATAAAGCCTCCACATTTTTGTTAAGGATATTGGACAGTCTTTTAGTGTTATCACTCAATTGTGGATGGAATCTGAGTTCCTCTTGAATGATATGATGTATAGGTGATTTTATTTTAATATTATCCCAGTTAATGACTTTGAGAACCTTGTTCTGTGTATATTTTTTCATGCTATCATCTTGAAATTTGTTTTTTCATGTCTCAATTTTTTTAGGGTATTAAAATATGCTGTTAACATGCATATTTTATTTACTTTTTCAATATGTGTTCTGGAAATCATAAATATAACCAGTCTATTATAGTTTATTTCAGAATATAGAGTGTCAGAATGGGAAGACCACACCTTTTATGAAGGTCAACAATTTTGGTTTTGGTCACAGGGTTTGCAAATTACTCTGACTTCAAGTACTTTTCTATGATTTCCTTATAATAAATATTGGATAATTGCCTGAAGCAGTGGTCTTCAAACTTCTATGTGAAGAGATTTTCAGGCTTTACTTTAAGATAATCTGATTCTGATTTTTTAAATATGTCCTGTGTGATTCTGATACAGGTGGCCCTGGAATTATATTTTGAATTATTCTGGATTGACGAATCTGTACTCAAGGACACATAGGATCTGGCATAGCTGCTTCCTCAAGGAAATTAAAGTTTCTGAGACATGGTGATGCTGGTGAATGCAAGCTCTGTGAAGGAATACTTTTTGCCTTTTTTGTTCACATAGGCCTGTCTTGTTTAAAACACACAGTGATATATAGTAATTGTTTGTTTCTTATTCAGCATGAGGAGTCCTGAAATTTAGTACAAGGATTTCATCCAAACCCAGCTATTGTGATGACTAATTTATAGTCAGAGTTTACATTTTGTATTTACTCTGTGTTCTTTTTTTTATTATTAAACATATTTTTTATTTTAAAATTGTGGGGTACAGTTAAGGGTTAGATATACAAATATACATCGTTCAGGCACCCTTGTTGATAATGGCCACTATCAATAACTCAAAAAATAACAGATGCTAGAGATGATGTGGTGAAAAGGGAACACTTATACACTGTTGGTAAGCTTCATCAGTGAAGGAGAATTGATACCTTTCCCAGATATCCAATCCCTAAGAACCTACACTGCCACTAGAGCACCTCTACAAGAAACACTTAGAAAGTATTGAACACAGAAGAAAAGGAAAAAAGAACAACAATGTTCTTCACAAGAGTACAGGCAAATTATTAAAAACACACATGATTCAACTCTAAAACCAAAAGAAAGACAATACACAAACAGGAAGAACAACAACTCTGTAAGACCATTATGATAGGGATCAACTCTCACATTTCAAAAATTAGTTTGAATGTGAATGGACTAAATGCACCACTGAATAGACATAGAATGACAAAATAGATAAAATATCACCAGTCAACAATCTATTGCTTTTAAGAGACTCACCTCACTAGAAAGGACAGCCACAGAGTCAAAGTAAGAGGATGGGGAACTAATCTTCAGGCAAATGGAACACAAAAGAAAGGATGAGTCACGATCTTAATCTCAGACAAAATAGCCTTTAAGCTATCAAAAATTAAAAAAGATACAGAAGGCCATTACATAATGATAAAAGGTTCAATCCATAAACAAGAAATA
>NW_007231624.1:0-4530 GCF_000164805.1 Carlito syrichta | reverse complement strand
CGACCCATTTCTCCTGAAAACTGGAACAAGACAAGGATGCCCACTCTTACCGCTCCTGTTCAATATAGCATTGGAAGTCCTGGCTAGAGCAATCAGAGAAGAGAAGGTAATCAGGGGTTTACAAATAGGAAAAGAGGAAGTCAAGCTATCTCTCTTTGCAGATGACATGATCGTGTAACTTGAAAACCCAAGAGAATCTATCAAAAACCTTCTTATACTGATAAAGGACTTTGGTAAAGTCTCAGGGTATAAAATAAATGTGGAAAAGACAATCACATTTCTTTACACCAACAATAAACAAACAGAAACCCAAATAAAAAGCACAATTCCATTCACAATAGTCACAAAAAAAAGAAAATACCTTGGCATCTTCCTAACCAGAAATGTGAAAGACCTTTACAATGAAAACTACAAAACACTGCTCAAAGAAATCAAAGATGACACAAACAAGTGGAAAAATATCCCATGCTCATGGATTGGAAGAATCAACATTGATCTTACCTAAGGCAATCTACAGATTTAATGCTATACCCATCAAATTACCAGCAAAATTCTTCTCAGACCTAGAAAAAAACAACACAGGAATTCATATGGAAACACAAATGACCAAGAATAGCCAGAACAATCCTCAGCAAAAAAAAATAAAGCAGGTGGTATCACATTACCAGACTTCAAACTTTACTATAAAGCTACAATAATCAAAACAGCTTGGTATTGGTACAGGAACAGGCATAAAGACCAATGGAATAGAACTGAGATTCCAGAAGCAAAACCTCAATTTCTCAACCAACTCATCTTTGACAAAGCCTCCACCACCTACCACTGGGGAGAGGAGAACCTATTCAGTAAAAGGTGCTGGGGAAACTGACTGACCACATGCAGAAGTTGAAACAGGACCCCTATCTATCCCCATACACAAAAATTAACTCTAATGGATCAGAGACCTAAATGTAAAACCTCAAACCATAAGAACCTTAGAAAATGAAGGACAGCCGGGCTCGGTGGCTCAGCCTGTAATCCCGCACCTTTGGGAGGCTGAGGTGAGTGGATTGCCTGAGCCCACGGGTTCCAGACCCACCTGGGCAGCGAGACCTCATCTCTACAATAAATCAAAAATTAGCTGGGCGTGGTAGTGCGCCCCTGTAGTTCCAGCTACTGGAAGGCTGAGGTGGAAGGATGGCTGGAGCCCAGCAGGTTGAGGCTGCAGTGGTCGGGAGCGGTCTGCAGTCTGGGTGACAGAGTGAGACTCCAACTCAAAAAAAAAAAAAAAAAAAGAAATGAAATGAAGGACATACCCTCAAGGAAATTGGAACTGGCATCCAATTCCTGAACAACACCTGAAACCCACCGACCATAAGAATTAAGATAGACAAATGGGACCCTCATTAATCTGACAAGCTTCTGCAAAGACAAAGAAACCATCAAGAGAGCAGGAAGACAGCCTACAGACTGAGAAAAAGTATTTGCCAACTCCAGGTCTGACAAAGGCTTAACATCTTGGATCTACAAGGAACTCAAACATACTGAAAAGAAAAAAGCAAACAACCCCATTATAAAATGGGCCAAAGATATGAACAGGCACTTCTCAAAGGAAGACATCCAAGCAGCCAATAGACTCATGAAGAAATGTTCAACGTCACTAACATCAGGGAGATGCAAATCAAAACCACACTGAGATAACACGTAACTCCAGTTAGAATGGCAATTATCAATAACTCAAAAAATAACAGTTGCTGGACAGGGTGTTGTGAAAAGGGAACACTTCTACGTTGTTGGTGGGAGTGTAAACTAGTGCAACCTCTGTGGAAAACAGTGTGGTGATTACTAAAAGCTCTGAATATTGACCTCGCATATGACCCCACAATCCCCCTACTGGGAATATACCCTGAAGAACCTAAATCACTCTATAAAAAAGATACCTGCACACGTGTGTTTATTGCAGCATTGTTCACAATAGCAAGAACCTGGAAACAACCATGCTGTCCATCAAAAGAGGACTGGATTAAAAAATGTGGTACATATACACGATGGAATACTACGCAGTCATAAAAAAGAACAAAATCATGAATTTCGCAGCAACCTGGATGGGACTAGAGTCTATAATACTGAGTGACCTCTCACAGAAACCAAGATCTGAGTATCACATGTTCTCACTCATATAGTGGACCTTGAACATGCAACGTAATAGTATAAGAAAATGACTGATAGTGGTGGGAAACTATCGGGGGGGAGGAGAAGGGAGATGGGATTAATGGTAGTAAATATCTGTCTGGGGATGGGGAGACACCTCTCATCAGCAAGGGTGCCTGAACGAAGCATATTTGTATACCTAACCCTTAACTGTACCCCACAATATCATAATAAAAAATATTGATTAATAAAAAATGTGGTACATATACACGATGGAATACTATACTCTGTATTCTTATATCTTTCCTAGGTGTTTTGGTTTATTGTTGCTGTTTTATTTCGTTGATTCTCTTTTTTCTGGGGTGGAGGGGTTGGCTAATTTTCATCTATTTCCCTGTTCTTCTAATTTTTTACATAAAAGTTACATAGTCTCAAACTAAGAATGTAATTTCTTATTTTATTCTCAGTTGATTGTGTTTTGTTTCTCACATTATGTATGAACAAGTATTTTGTGTCAGTAATAATTTCTGTTCCCTTTTTAAAACTTTGGTTCATTTTCTTAGGATCTAGTAATGCTAATAAAAACTTTGAAACTATCGTGAAACTTTTCTGATGTTTCCTTATAAGACTGTATTTTTATTTTTCAGATTCCTGAGAATATTTTCAGAATGAGCGTATAATAATATCATCTTTGTATTGTAGACAATCATTTTATTACTCCTTTATGGCCTAGTGTGAAACCTTTCAATATGTGTTTATTGACCTATAGGATCTTTTCTTCCATTATTTCTTGGATTATTTTATCTCTTTTGTTCTCTCTGTTCCCTTCTTTTGGACCTTGTGTTATAAAAATGCTGGTTAAATTTTCAGGGTGTTTTCCCAGATAAAACTTCCAGCTCAAAAATATGTTCTCAGATAGATCATGATCATTTAGTTCTACTACTGAACTTTTAGTTTTACATTTTACTTTTGCAACCAAATGTTAAATTTCAGAATCTCATTTTTTCTCTCTTTTTCATAGTAACCTTTTCTTGTTTATATTACGTATATTTTATTTTTATAAATTTATAAACATACTTGAATAAAATATTTTTAATATCTTAAATTATGACTTCAGAGATTTTTAAAATTTACTGTCTCTCTTTTCACACTTGGTTTTTCTTAGATTTATTTGATAAAAAGATTATCCTTGATGTATTACTTATTGTCTCAATATTTACTTTAAAGTGCACTTGTTATTGTTAATGTTCTGGAGGTAAAGGTTTCTATGACAGAAGATAAATTATTTTAGTTAAATAATATATTTAAAATATACGGACACACATTTATTCTTAAGTTTAAGTTCACCATATTATCCATGATATAACAAAAACAAACATTTCATTACAATAGCATCTTCTTACTGGACACAATAGTTCATGCCTCTAATCCCAACCTTTTGGGAGACTCAGGCAGGAAGATTGCTTGAATTTAGGAGTTTGAGACCAGGTGGGCAACATAGTGAGACCTTGTCTCTACAAAGAAAATAAAACAAAATAAACAAGCTGGACATGGTGGCATGTGACTGAGTCTTAGCAACTCAGGAGACTGAAACAGAGGATAGCTGAGCCCAGGAGGTTGTGGCTACAGTGAGCTATGATCACACCACTATTCTCTAGCCTGAAATAATAAACAAAACACTATCACAAAAAAAAAAAAACAAGCATCTTTTGCTCAAAATAAGTTGTTTACATTGGACACGAGGGGACTCCATTTTTAAAATGGTACTATTTTGTTTATTTAAAATGTTATATTTTCTGGTTATCTAGTGGTTAGCACAAAAGGGATATGTTTTTCTTGAAAAATATGAATTTAATAAATTTGAGGCTATATTAATTTTTGATAAGTATATTATTGTTACTCTTGTTATTTACAGAGAAATAATTTCTATCTTGTCAACTTTTTATATCCAACAACTTATACCCAGAATAAGCTAGATTTGTTTTAAAATCACTATATTTTAAAACTGGAAAATAAGTGTTCAATGTGTTTTGATGCTTCACCTCATAAAAGAAAAAAATAGAGTATTTCCCTAAGGGATAATATTTTGAGGGTAGTATTTAAAAATCTGGATGTCTTTCAAACACAGCATATCTTTAAAAAATAAAATAAGAAAACACTTTTTCTAAATATCAAGATGAATTGAATTCATTTTTCTATAACACAGTCAATTGCCATTAGGTATACTTTCTGCTTGTTATGTCCTTGGTCCCATTTCTCTCCCTTCCACTTATATCCAGAGGTTCTTCTACATTTCACTTCATATCCCTCTTGTCAGTCCTCAATGCAATGAAAAAGTGGCCATGTACAGAAAAACATGCTATAATCCTAATGAGAGCTCTGACTGTGTGTGTGTGTGTG
>NW_007231623.1:0-90763 GCF_000164805.1 Carlito syrichta | reverse complement strand
CCAATTTTTAACACTGATTAGGCAGGACATCCAAAATGCAATGTTTTAAAAGCTTTTATACAACTGTATTTTTTTAATCTCTCTGTTTTATTTTTTTAAATATATGTTGCCTCATATTTTTTCTCATCTGTGATTTCATTCCTGTTCTATTTTCCCTGGCCTAACACATACATAGCCTGTGGGTTCCACATCCATGGACTCAACCAACTTTGAATCAAAAGTATCTGGGAGAAAAAAAAAAAGAAAGGGTAGTCACATTGGTACTGAACATGCACACACTTTGACTTTTTTCTTGTTATTATTCCCTAAGCAATACAGTATAACAACTATTGGCATAGCATTTAAATTGCACCAGGCACTGTGAGTAATCTAGATATGACATAGAGTGTACAAGAGGATTGAGTAGGTTATATACAAATACAACATCATTTTGTATCAGGGTGTGAGTATCTGTGGATTTTGGTATCATGGGGTGGGTCCCAGAACTGATCTCTCATGGATGCCAAGGGGTGGTTGTAATTTGTTTTCATTTTAAAAATGGAAGTGGTTTCCAAAATTTGTTTTAAATGTGAGATTTCCGGCTTTTGCTATTGAGGGGTATGGAAATTGTGGTTCAGACAGATGGAAAGTAGTATGTTCTTATGGGAGGAAGGCAACTGGAAACAGTTCAGTGTCTTCCTGGCCAATTTTCACTCAGTGCAGAAATGGATTTTTGGGTACATATCAAAAGTGCAGAAGTTTCACTTAAAGTTCAATCAATGCCATTCATCCACTCATTTCCCCATACATCCAATGACCCCCTGCTAGGACAGGCCCGGAACCCTCGACTTCCTAGGGATGGAATTATTCCTATTTCTATCTCCCGGGCACCCTTGGGATGCCACTATCTGGTGAGGAGACAACTCCACCCTCATGGCAGCCTAGCACACATCGCGTAGCGGTTAGTTAGCACGCAGCCCTCTGAATTTCAGCTCCTGTTCATTGTCCAAGGCACCCCTGAAATGCTCATTCAGGGCCAATGGTAAACAAGTCGGTTTTAGGATGGCACCCAAGGGGCATACCTCGTCAACAAGGGTACCTGCATGATCAGTGTTTGTATACATAACCCTGAATTGTACCCCACATCTTTATAATAAATAAATTTTTTTTAAAAAAAAAAAAGGATGGCACCCTGCAAAGGGGGATTCTGACACATGGTGCAGTTGTGCTGCTGTGGCTCTGGAGCCATCCTCACCATGTGAGAGTTGAGAGGCCTAACAGCCCAGGATGAGACTATAGCTGATAAGGTGCATCTTGTGCTGAAATGACTTTGGCCAAACGTCCACTCACACACACCCACAGGCAGGAGCGAGTCAGGGCACTTGCAGACAGGCCCAGCATCCCAAAGAGGCCACGACAGAGAATCAGTCGGGCTCAGACTTGCATGGGGCCCCCCCAGCACTAACTTCTAAGTGGGGCACTGCGTCTCGGTGTCCGCAGTGCTCCCACAGGTGGGGTGCCAGCCACAGGACTCCCCCTCTCCCTATTGAGATGCAGGAAGCAGAGGTCGACTGACTGACTTCTGAAAGGTATGCAAATACCGCTCTGAGCTGTGACATTTACCCCAGCTTTCTAGACTTCCCGCCTGGGGAGTTCACTGTCCACTTAATTGAATCTCACTAGCCCACAGCGGTGTCCCTTCACTGGGAGGGAGGGGTGGGCACATCTCTGCAGGACCAGATCCCTCTCTGCCACAGAGAAAGGGAGCTTTAAAATATTTATGGAGTTAAATTTTTAATTAAAAATAGGAATAATTCCATCTCTAGGAAGTCAGGGCCAGCCTTATGGTGACTTAATATGCTACTGGTTGATTTGGTTCCTATGTTTGTAGTGCGGGTTGCAGGAGCTTTTAGGATTGATTCAATAATGGTGATTGATATACCAAATCTGGAGACTTTGATACAGAGATGGGGCACACAGGTCGTGGAGGGTGAGGAACTCTGGTCAGTGGGCACCCTCTGAGCCTTCATGAGGCTCTGTCATCTTTAAAGTTGCCCTCATGGCCAGGCTAAATGACACGTTCTCAAGTGAAGCTAGAGCAATGGGCGTGGAGACAGTTCCCAGCACGGATGGTTATGAGGCTGCCTGAGGCCATGGGCCAAGTGGTGTTAAGTGTTATTGTTAAGCAAAGTGAAGTCGTCTGCCTCTTAAGAAAAATGCCTTTATTCCTTTTCTCCTGAGGGTGCTGTTTTGGAAGGCTGAGTGTGGTTGTAATATAACCTCATTAGAGCATGCCAGGCTTTCCCAGGCCAGCGTCCTCCAGCCTGTCCAGCAATGGATTTCCTTGGTAGGACACAAAATGACATCCGCATTCCCTTCTTGCCTGATACAGAGTATGACTCACCCTCCGTGAGCAGTGGTGCTTCCTGGGCTGCTGTAGTACACACACATCCATGCATGTGTTTTGTTGCAAATGGGCTATTTGGCTGCAGGCTGCAGTCTCCCAGCTCCCCCAGGTCCCACCCCAGGCTGATTGTGCAGGCCCCACGTCCTTCCCTGCAGTGTGAACTCTCCTTCTCCCACCTTCCCGCCCAGCCTGCCCAGCCCCCGTGGGAGCCCATTAGCCCCTCTTCACAGGTAGCTCCGTGCATCCGCTCACGATGCAGCTCTTCTGGGCGTTTGGCCAAGTGTGGGGTCCCATGGGGGGCTCGAAGGCACCGCCTCTTCTGTGGCCCCTGTGTGTGCATGGACTCAGACAATTATGGAGGAACTCATAAACCTGCGCCCACTGGCTCTTGGCGCCGTCCCATGACACAGCCCCAGCTGGGAGCTGCCTTCCAGTCTTCCTGTTGTCGCCTTCCTGACCATCCCACAGTGGCCCTTCTAGCCTGTTCTGCTCCTGTTAAGTTCCCAAAGATGATTAAGCTCCTCTGTGGAGAAGACCTCACTTCCTCTCCTTTACGACCCAGGCATCCACCAGCTCTCAACTACTCCCTGCAGCCAGCCGTGTCTTCCCTCTCACTCTTCCCGGGGGGACACAGGGAGGGCCTGGGCGTGGAGGCAATCCTGACTAAAGCCCAGCCTCTGCACTCACCACCAGTGTGGCCTGGTGCAGGGGTCTAATTGATCTAATTGCTCCAGGCTCTGTTTCCCAATCAGCAAACTGGGGACAGTGTCAGGGCCTCTAGATAATGATGGTGTGAGTGTCAGACTTAGTAATACAAGCAAACCCTCGGTGAGGAGCCTGCCTGCCATGTTCGCAGGATTTTTTATTGTTGGCTCTTGTTTATTTTCTCTCTGGGGAGGAAGTGTGCCTGCCTGTAATGAGGCAAGCCCACACACCAGAGCTCGTTCTCCCTGGCTCCTCAGTGGCCTTGGGCCCCCTCCCCTCCTGGGCTACATCTCTAACCCCTCCCAACACCCCCTCCCAGGTTGTGTTTCTTGGGGGCTTGATTGGCTGAGTCTTGCCCACCTGTGGAGAGGGAGAGTGTGCAACTCATGAGCTATGCCTGGGGTGCCAACTAGAACCAGTGGTTTGCTGACTCTGGGGAGAACTGGTGGTCTAGATGGCCATGAGCAAAAGAACATAGCAAGCCCCTGCACTCTGAGCAACAGTTGGGCTGAGGGACACGCTAGGAGACAGTGGCTCCCCACAGGAGGAGTCTGTGAAGCGAACGTGAAGCTGACACCGGTTGAGGCAATGGCTGGAGCTCCTATCCACCAAGAATAGGTGTAGAACTGGGGTCGCACCAGTGGCGGAGGCCGCAACTAGAGCGAGGTCATCAGGAAGGTTGACCTCAGCTCCTGGAGCTGGAGTGGTGTGGGGGCACCCTCATCACCGAAGGGAGAGAGGCTGCTGGGGTCCTCCTGTAGCCCAGGCAGCAGCACTGTCCGTAGCTGCCAGGACTTGTGACTGGGTGGGGCTCGGCCAGCAGGACTGCCCATGTACTGGACTCTGGCATCCCAACCGCTATTTTCCAACGTGTCCTGGGAAGGACTGACAGCTGCTGATGCTATTTCCACATAGCTGCCCACACTGCAGCCTCTTGCTCAGGCTCCCGACCACCATGCTGATGCTGCCACCCAATGCTACTCTGGCCCTCAGCCCACATGGATGCCTCTGTCTGCCTCCTGCAGAGTCGATACTCAGTCTTGTGACCCCCATCGCAGCTGCTGCCTGGGAATCCCTATCCTTCTGTCTCCAGGACACCCCCAAAGTCCCCATGCCAAATTCAGGCATCTTTCTTCAGTTCTTCTTCCTTTAACTTCCATAACATTTGTTGGGTGCATTTTCAGCACCCCCCAAAACACCCTGAATCCAGTTATAATTCTCCACTGCACCTTTCTATGCCCACTGGATGATAAATTCCTTGAAATAAGGGGCTTCGTTTTATACTCATCATTTTTTATGCCCATCACCAGAACCTAACGGGGGACTATGTATACAGTAGGTTCTTAGTATACAGATGAGAGGGTTGTTTTTGTTTTTAATACAAGTAAGTTATAGAAAAGAAATCCTCCTGGGCTTTCTTAACAATGTTTTAGGGCACTGTCTTCCAACATAAGTGGTGATTTTTCCAGGAGACTGGCTCTTTCCCCTGGAATCAAGAGAAGTCCAGACTTATAAATAGCTAGTCCTTACTGAGCACCTACTATGTGCCAGGTACTGTTCTACATGCTTTGCATCTACTGAATGACTTCACACCCACAGCCACCCTGTGCCTCAATAGCAACCCGATGATTCTCCCATTTTGCAGGTAAGGTAACAGGCATGGAGAGATCCGGTAAAACTACACAAGTTCAACAGCTAAAAAGTGGCAGGACGAGATTTGAACCCAATGGATAAAAGTCCATTTTAATCAAACTTTTAATCATTTCCTCATAGCCAGTATATCCCAGCTGCAAGAGTCTTCATTGAACCATAGCAGCCAAGGTCATGGAGCCCAGAGTCAGACCCCTCCCTGTGATGATCATGCTCCCTTATGGTGTCTCCTCACCTGTGTGTCTTTCTCACTAAACTGTAAATGCCTTTGAAGACAGAGACTGTGTCTGTTCATCTCTGTATATGACGCAGAACATTACCAACGCACAAGTTAAGCCATGCCTTTCAGCCATCGCTAATGCCATCATAAAATCAATTCTTTTCCCGTTCTTTCAGACCCTTCATTTAAAATATGAGCAGTTTAATGCATAATTGTGAGATGGACAGGAAGTAGTATGCTTTTTCTACCAAAAAGAAGATCCTGTTTTGTTAGAACCCTCTTGAGTGTTGAAAAACCAAAGTCTGCAAATTGGTGCATTGGCTCTTTAAGAATCGTATCTACCCAGAAGGAAAAAAAGGACCCTGTGTTTCCTGGGGGGAAGCTGTGTAGGTGCCCTTGACAGGGAATGCTCCCTTCCCAACCCAGGAGAGAACTGCAACTGGCCTCCAGTCCTGATGCTGCTTTGACCGGATTACATGAATTACTTGGGAGGAAAAAAAAAATCTCAAGCCACCTTCAACTTGGCAGTATAGCAGGAAGCAACCAACAAGAGCTGTTATGGGTAGAAAAAGCAACTTAAAAAGAAGCAGACAACTCATGCTAAGAACCACAATAGCTCTGTCTTCCAAGCGCATCCCAGCATGTCCCATCAGCCTGATGGTGCTCAGATGCTGCCGTGAGAGCAAGCACCATCTTGCCTTCTCCTCCTCACATGCCGTCCTCAGGAAGGCTCGGGCCACACAAGCACACAAGCTCTAAGACTTGCGACAAGTACACCATCTACACGTCTCAGTACCCCCACTGGCCTCTTGAGTGGGCATCCTCTGCCTTGCTTCTTTCTCTCCGACCTTCCCAGATTCTTCCTATCCTCCTCACCAGTGGCCTCTGCACCACCCACTGCTATAAAGCTTGCCTTTGCCAACCCTACTTCACTTCCTAACACTTGCTAGGCAGCCAGCAGTGAACTTGGTGTTCTGCGAGGATTTCCAGCAGTGCCACAATACAAATCTTGGGTTGGAGCTGTTCTATACAGTAATTCAGGGAGTCCAGTGGGAACCTGAGCAATCAGATATCAGGTATACACCCATGTGAGTGTGTCTGGGTGTGGGCAGGGTTTTAGCCATCTGGGGCTGAAGTAGACAAAATCTGCTCTCTGCCTGAGTTCTCTCTGCCACAAGGCCACTTGTCAAATAAGATGCTTCATGAGCACATATGTGCTGCTTCCTGCTGTCATGGTGGCCAGGGTAATGTTCTACCGGGGTTTGCGGCCACTGCAGCTGCAAGTACCACTTCTCCGTAAGCTTTCCAACAAGGGCCTGTCACACTTTTAGACACTGTGTGTCTTGGTTAGTCTCAACACCTTGCTGGAGATACAGCTTTACCTGAGCTACAGTTATGCATTAAATTGCTCCCCGCCATAGCAAGCCACCCCGCCAAGCCTATTGCTAAGACACTGCTTTGACTTTGCAGGAAGACTAAGATGAACTGAGCCCTCATCTAGATCAGAGGTGCCCTGTCTGCCTGTGACAGAGTTTAATGCCTTTCGAAAATCAGTGAAGCTCTTTTCCCCACCAGAGTAAGCTTCCTCACCCTTCCTCCAGATACCCCTGTGCTGAAACTCCAGTCTCTAGTTCCCATTCCCGGTAGAGTCAGCAGCCTGTTTTCCTGGCCCCCAACTCCATCTCCATCTTAATGCAGAGGACAAAATGATGAATTAGCAGCGATTTAATTCTTTGGAAGATTAAGATGTCTCCATCGTCAACTCAGACTTCCTGAAAATGCAGAAGGGCCTAGCGTGTAATATGGCTTTAAGACGCCAAACAGCTGAGATCAGAGGGTTAATGCTATTGCCATGTCATTTTTATGTCACTTAGTTCCTCAGATAAAAGTCCATTTTAATCAAACTTTTCATCATTTCCTCATAGCCAATATATCCTTCATGCCAGCTAGAATATTCGATATTAATTATTCAGTCGAAGGCCTCCATTATGAGTTTAGTTAGAATATTGGTGATTTAAAGCGTGTTAGAGCCCATTACAGTACTGATGTCCCCAAAGTCGTTTTAACTGAATCTTGATGAACCACATATATTAAATTCTATGGAATTTTACTTTTTCTCTCATTTTCCATAGAAAATTCTAAGCTGCTGCATATTTGTTGGCTAAGAACTCTTCTGAGAGGAAGTGTGTGCCTGCTAGTAGCTTGGTGAGCTGTTATGCGTGTTTTCCCTCCTGCACATGTTTAAAGGTGTTTTAACATTTATTTCCCACTTCTCCAGTCAAAAGGAAAAAGACTGTTTGGGCTAAGGCCACTTCTTGGTTTAGAATGCCACTTGAGCTCTCCTCCTTTACTCTTTGGTAGTTCTTGATGTCTTCCTGCTGTACCACCCTCCTACCATCTGCCACAGACACCCATTGCCCTGGAGTGGCAACAGAGATCTTGACAGTGTGGCCCTGTGGCACATGATGCACGCTCTCCCCATCCTCTCTGTCACTCCAATCACTGGCACAGTCCCTTGCCCAAGTTCCTGGGTTTGCTGTATTCCAGTGTCCTGGTATCAACCACCCACAGGCAGGGGCACTATGAGCAAACTAAGTGTGCTGATTGAGACTTGATTCATGTGTGCATGAGACTGTGCTTTATGATTATTTTAAATGGCATCACATCACTAAAACATGTAAGCGTCTTGGGTGAAAAGTTAGTGCCTCACCAAACACATGAATGCATGATATTATTCAACAGGAATAATCAACAGCAAAGTCACTAGGTTTACTTTCATTTTTATATACCAAGATCTGCATGCACATTATTTCAAAGATATCATCTTCATTCCTAAACCAGTCCATTGTTTTTAAAAAGAAAATCAAACTATGAACAGCTGAGGCAAGGGAGTTTTACGCTGTATCGCACAGTGGCTACGTCCATGTGTTCCACGTGCATAGTCTCACGGCAGCCTCACTGTTCCACTGAGCAGTGGGTGTTATGATGATCCTGTAATGAAAAAAATTCATCCTCAGAGTGACAGTCAGATTCAGAACTCAAGCCCAGGACTTTAGGTTTTCCAAGGCCCTTATCACTTCACTTTTCCTCACCACTACTGCTGATAAGTGAAGGAGTAGAATCCTTACCTTGCCTTTTTTTTAAAGTAACATAAGTATGTGGGACCAAAGATTCTTAGATCACATTAATAATAAATCCTTGTTCATTGCAAGTTTCTTGTAGGACTCCAAAGAAAATGGGAAATTTGGAACCTGCAGATTATAGAAAAGTAATAAAATATAAGAAAAAAATGTAGAAAAGTATAGGGAAAAGAGAAAAATAGTTTTGAATCACATCGTTTTTATTCTTCTATCACTATGATGAGTGTTCCCTAAGTAAAAACAAACAGCTGCCTTTTCCTTACCACAATGATCCAGTTCTTACTGGGCAGTAAGTGGGGACGTGAGTGGCCCCTGGGGTTGTGCAGGGCCCAGCAACTTCATACTCCACACACGTGAACCAGGTACCTGGGCCCCAGATTACCCTGGTCTTCCTCAAAGCACCTAGATGGGGCCTGGCAGAAGGAGCCACCAGTGGCTGAATGTTTATTAAGCTCCTAGAACTCTGGTGGATACTTGAAATATGTCACTTCATGTACTTCTTGTAACAATCCTGAAATAGTTACTATCATCCTATTTCATAGATGAAGAAACTAAAACTCGGACATGCAAAGTTGCGTGGCTAAGACCACACCCAGGGCAAGTGGCAGGTTTGAATTCAGTCCATCCTTTCCACCCTGAAACCTCAGGGTGTCGCGTACCGGGCTGTGGCCAGGTGGGGGAGAGGTGCTATAGCCATCCTTTCCAGGCAGCCCTCACTGTGATAATCCCACCCGACAGCACCACAGCCTGTATTTAAATGGACACCGAAGTGAACACATCCTCATAAGGCAATCAGAATTACTGAGAACAGCAGTCATGGGACCACAGCACTCCCCTTAGCAAGTTAAGCACCCGCCTCCCCCTGCTGAAGTTGCTTTTAAACGTTGTTCTTTTTTCTTTTTTTAAGACTGCCTCTGTGTTGTTCTAGTGAGTTAAAAAAATATAATCTGCCAGTTAGTTCCACTTCAGCAGTTTTTGTAGCCAGAAAAGTGGGGCTGGTTCTCTCACAGTGCCGTCCTGGCATATCCTTCAGGGATGTGGCAGTGACACAGATGCCAGACAGGGAAGGTCGCTTCTACGGACTCTGCTTCAGGTCCAGAGAAGAAAGCTTTGGCAGTCGGCAACTGTGGCAGTGCCACGTGAGCCCATCTGTGTCCTGGGTCTGTGTGACACGGGCCTCAGGACCTCTGCTACCATGCCAGGAAGCACCTCAGTCCAGCTCCGTTATTTCCAGCAAAGGCAAACATTTGTAGTACAAATGTGAGGAGGGCTGGGACAGAGTAGCTCCCTCCAATATTTGTTCCTGCTTATGTCCAAGTCTTTAGTTAAGCCTCTGTGAAGGGGGCTGGGGCCTGTACCATAGAGAGCAGTCACTCCCTAGTCAGCAGACCGAGTTTTGAGGCTGAGCATGGACTAACACAGTTATCAGGAGGAGCCAGCAGGTATCAGGGCTGTTCCCCACCAGCACCATGCCCTGGGCATCACAGTCCTTCCACCTGGCCCTTCCTGGTGGTGAGGATAGGATGACTACTCTTATATGGTGTCTGCCTGCATGCTCACACAGAGCCCATCAAACACATCCCCCTTCCAGAAATGATGGTGTCTGACAGTCTGGCTTTTATAGCTTGCTGGAATGAGCTCTGGTTGTTAGAGCAGAGGTTTAAGATGGAAAATGGGGGTGGTGAGCTATTCTAAGAAGGAATCTGCTACAGTGAAGGTTTTTCCCTGGAAACAGTTGTATAAGATCAGGATAGAGTTTGTATTAGGCTTTTGGTCACTTTCCACAGACATGCCGGTGCCTTTAATAGTGTGTATAAATGGTCCAGCCTGTGCAACAGCCACCCATTCAGTCTTGTCCAACATCACAGTTGGGTCCATATAAAACAGAACTTCTATCCAGAGTTTTCTTTGAGTGGTTTCTGGATGTGCTGCCTGTCATGTGTCCAGGATGTTGTGATGCCTGCCTTCTGTGGGTAGGTCACAGGCAAGTCAACTATGTCATTATCTTGTCAACAGCTTGAATTCCTCAGTTAGTTCTTTTTCTGGTCACTACTTTTTTATCTAATTTAAAAAAAAAAACAGGTTCCTCAGAGCTATCTGTGCAACTTTATTAGCTTAAATAGACAGACTAGGCAAGCCACCTACTCTTCTTTATCCCTGCATTCAGCAACTGTTTACTGAGGACCCACTAAGCGCAGCACACTCTGTAGTCCCTGGGACAGTCTCTGCCCCGTGGAGCTTATAATCTAATGGAGAGGATAGTAATTGGACAATCACAAAGAAAACATAAAATTGCAACTCGCCCATTATAAAAAAGGAGCGATATGTGAGTCAAGAAAATATAATGTGAGATTGGACCACATCGAGGGAGGGAGGGAGATGTGAATTATGATATGAAGGAAGTGAGAGAGAAGAAGGAAGGAATGTTCCAGGCAGAGAGAACAGCATGCCGTAAGAAAGAATGTGATGAGCAGAAACCAAAGAGGCCTGCACAGCTGAAATAGAAACGTCAAGAGTTGGGCAGGAGAGGTGGGGAAAAGTCAGACCCCGGCTGGTCAGGTCAAGGATGTTTGTACTTATTCAAAGGCTGATTAGAAACCTGTGATGGTTGTTAAGCAGAAATGTGCCATGGTCAGCATGTGTACTTTAGCTGCAGGTAGAGAATTGTTTGGAGGAGGGCTGCGGTGAAGGCAGACCAAATCAAATAGTTGTGCTGTGGTTCGGGGAAGCGGTGATGACCATGTAAACAGGGATGGGGTGATGACAACAGAACTGGGGGTACTGATGACCTGGGTGATGGATTACATGTGGGGCATGTGGGGTAAGTGGAGCTGGGTATCCAGGGTGAGTCCACACACAGCAGCATGGGTGACCGAACTGCTCCCCAAGACAGGAAGGCTGGGATGGAGCTGGGTTGGGGAGGGGACAGGTCATGAGTGTGAATAGGGCTGTGTCAGATTTAAGGCACCTTTCAGACTTCCTGAAGAGGACCCCCAAAATGTGCAGTAGGGACAGTTCAGTATGGGCAGGAATAGCAGTGGCTGGTCCCGGGTGTCAAGCAAGTGTCTTCACAAAAACCAGGCAAAAAGCCCAGGAACAGAGACTGTGGGGTGATGATATCACAAACCACAGAGTCTCATACTCAGAAAGTACAAACAGAAGCAGGTAGACGAGCAGATGGCAGAGGCCTGGGCACTCTGTGGCACTCTGTGGCACTCTGTGGCTCTGATGTGTCTTCACTGCTTAAACAGATAGCAAAGGCTTATCTGTCACTATCTGTGTAGCTTCATTCTGGAAATGGTATTTTTCTCAAGTAGGAAGAATTGCTGACTTAATGTCATGTGGCATCCTGTGACTAAGCACAGTTCTGACCCCATAGAGTATGAGCATGAGGGCCGGAAGAAACCCTAGAAATCATGTTGGTATCTGCACTGTTTAGGAGACAGACTATCCTTATTCTTTAGAAATAAGCACCGAAATACTGAAGGATAAAGGGGCACAAGTACCCAATTTACTCTCCAGTGGTTCAGGAAATGCCAGTGTGTGTGTATAAGAGAGAGAGACAGGGAGGGTGCCGGGAGGGGAACAGAGTGAAAGAAAGAAGAATGAATGATGAAGTCAAATGTAAAGAATTGGTGACTCTGGATGAAGCCAAGAGGGAATCCCTTGTATACTTGCTGCAATATCAGCAACAATAAAAATAATAGTGACAGTTCCTGTCATTTTCTAAGTACAAACTCAAAAGTTTTTTTAGTCCTCATTTTGGGCTGGGTGCCATTCACCCCTGTAATCCCAGCATTTAGGGAGGCCGAAGTGGGAGAATTGCTTGAGTCCAAGAGTCTGAGACCAGCCTGGGCAACCTAGCAAGACCTCATCTCTACCAAAAAAAAAAAATTATCTGGCATAGTGGCATACACCAGTAGTCCCAGCTACTCAGGAGGCTGAAGTAGAAAGATTGCCCCAGAAGGTTGAGGCTGCGATGAGCCATGATCTTGCCACTGCACTCCAGCCTGGGTAATAAAATGAGACTCCAAACTTTAAAAAAAAAAGTCCTTATTTGGCATCTCAGGCTGCGTTTCCCCAGAAGCTGCCTCTGAGTCAAGGATGCGAGTGCCAGTGGTTTCATTTGGGAAGGACTCTAGAAGACAAGGAGGGAAGAGAAGAAGGAAAGGAAGAGGATAAGTGGTATGCACTAATGAGCAGGCCCAGCTGGGCACCAGGAGGAGGCTGTCTTCCTCCTGGAGCTTGTCCTGCCAGAGGGGCAGGGACACTGAGGGATGTCTTTCAGTACTATTCATGACTGACTGAGGGTGGCTCCTGAGACACCAACTCTAACTCCTCTGCCTGTCCAGGGCACTGGGGACAGAAAGCCTCCAGCCAGAAAACACAAATGCTTGGAGGAAGGGCAATAGGGGACAGAGTGCTGAGGAGACAAGGGGGCAATGCCACGTGGCCATGGCTGGCAAGTATGAGGTCTGAGGCCCACACAGCACAGTCCTGGCTGCCTTCATGAGAGAATCATGCTTGGTAAGTGGCCGAGACAGTCTCAAAACCATCCCTGTGTCACCGGAGTAGTGCCCTGTGAACAGTGAGTAGTGATAGCAACCACAGGGCAGCCCCAGAAAGTGACCAGAAGAAAGGATTTCTCGCTTCTCCTTGTTTCACTTGAATATCCACATTGCCAAAATGATGCAAGGCCTCTGACAAGGTCACTCTCTGTTGAGTCCTTCCTCAGAACATCGCCAAGAAGCAGCAGAACCCTAGGTGCCGGTGGGCTCATGGCGAGCCTCCAGAAAACGGGAGCCTGGTCCTGACGTACCTGACTCAAGTGTGACCACTAGTGAGTGGTGGGCGTGTGGGTGTGTGCCGTGACTGCACCTGTGGCCACAGCTGTAAACCTACACGAGGGGGAGGGTCACGTGGGTGTCAACATGCTGCCCTTGCTCCTGTTAAGAACAGTAGGAATATGGCCACGTTCAGGGGCGTGTCGTGTGGCCTGTCCATGCAGCTCTTGGGCTCTCCATGGTCTCTACTGAGCACAAGGCTTTTGGTGAGATTTCAGCACTGCTGCCATGCAGCCTGAATTTGGATCAGTCACATCCGGTTCATGAAGATGCTTGAACTCTTCTTAGAATAGAGTGTGTACCACATGTCAAGTAGGCAGCATGATGGATTTTTAGCACAGAAGTGCCAGGTCAAAGAATATGAATATTTTTTAAAGTCCCTGGTAGGTATTGTCAGATTGACATCCAAAAATGTACAAATTTATACCCCCAACAGCACTGAATCTAAATCGTTTTTGAGAGCCTATGACAGTTTAATATGTTAAAAAGAAATAATTGTGATCACAAACTATTTTAATTTATAATTTCTTTGTTCTAGTTAGGTTAAATTTTTCTCATATGTTTATTAGTATTAGTATTTTTCTCAGTTTGTCTTAGCTTATCTGCATATCATCTCTGTTGAGGTATTTATCTTTTTCTTCTTGGTCTACTAAAGCTTTTCAGATGTTAAGGGCATTAACACTTTTTCACATGTAAACTTATTTTAACTCTAAGTTATATATAGAAATATATAGCTTTTATATGTTAAATCCTCAGTATTTTGCCTTATATATATATATTTTTTTTTTTTTTGCTTTTCTATACAACAGGCTATTTTCTATTATGAAATACTTATCTATATCTTCTTCTAATTATTTCATGATTTCATTTATTTAGTGTCCATATCTTTGTGGGTTTTGGAGGAACTATTGTTGGTGTTGATATTTATTTTTATTCCACTGTGAGCTGAGAGGGTCACATGGCAGTGCTTCAATCCTATGGAATTTGTTTATACTTAATTTATGGCCGAGGATGTGGTTGATCTTAGAGTACATTCCATGTAGTGATGAGTAGAGTGTATATTCCATGGTTGTTGGGTGGAGTGTTCTGTAGGTATCAATTAAGTCCATTTGGCCAAGCATCACATTGAGGTTCTCAATCTCCTTGTTGATTGTCTTGATGATCTGTCTAGGGTTGTGAGTGGGGTATTTAAATCCCCAGCTATGATAGTGGTAGAGTCAATATCTTTTTTAAGTTTACCTAGAAACTGGTTTATGAAACTTAGTGCTTCTGTGTTTAGGATGGATATTTCTTGTGGATGGATAATTCTTGTTGATGGATTGAACCTTTTATCATTATGTAGTGACCTTCAGTATCTTTTTTAATTTTTGGTAGCATAAAGGGTATTTTTCTGGTTGTAAGATTGTGACTCTTGCTTTCTTTTGTGTTCTCCTGAAATTTTGTTTCCCATCCTTTTACTTTGAGTCTGTGAGTGTCCTTTCTGGTGAGATGAATCTCTTGGAGACAATATATTGTTGCCTCATGATATTTTACCCATTTTGCCATTCTATGTCTGTTCAGTGGTGCATTTAGTTCTTTCACACTCAGGTTAATTATTGAGATATGAGAGTTTATCCCTGTCATAAGGTTCTTGTAGAGTTTGTTGCTGTTGCTGTTGTTTGTTGGTTTATTTGTTTGTTGTCTTTCTTTCCATTTTTGGGTTGATTCATGTATGTTTTCAATATTTTTCCTGCATTCGTGGGAAGGGCATTGTTGTTCTTTTTTACCTTTCTTCTGTGTTAAATACTTTCCAAAGTGTTTCTTGTAGAGCTGGTCTGGAGGCAGTACAAACTCTTAGCGATTGGATGTCTGGGAAGGATTTTACTTCTCCATCACTGATGAAGCTTAGCTTAGCTGGGTAGGTAATTCTTGGTTGAAATTGTTTGTCTTTGAGAACTTTCAAGATTGGGCTCCAAGCTCTCCTAACCTGAAGTGTCTCTGTAGATAAGTCTGCTGCTATTCTATTTGGTCTTCCTGGGTACATAGTCTAACATTTCTCTCTTGCTGACTTTATGATTTTTTCTTTTATACCTACCTTGTGTAGGCAAATTACCATGTGTCTAGGAGTTGGTCTTCTCATTTGTTGTCTTGCAGGGATTCTCTGAATCTCTTGTGTTTGAATATCATGTCACTGGTGAAATGAGGGAAATTTTCTTGGATAATTTTGTGGAATATTTGTTCCAGGGTGTTCTCTGTCTCTCTATCTGCCTCAGGGATTCCAATTAATATTAGGTTCAGCCTTTTAAAATAATCATTCATCTCTTGGAGGTTTTGTTATGTCTTTTTAAACTTCTTTTCTATGTTTTTAACAGTTTAGGTTTGTTCCATATTTTGGTCCTCAAGCTCTGAGATTTTCTTCTGCTTGGTTAATTCTGCTTTCCATACTTATCAGTTTGTTATTTATTTCATTCACTGTATTCTTTATTGCTGTTATCTCAGTTATCAACTCCCTCATTCTTTCCTCTTATCTTTCCTTATTTCTGTTTATTCTCTCTATTAATATCTTGATATCTGGGTTTGTGGTTTGAAACCAATCATTCTCGGGGCTCTTCATTGTTTGCATTCCAAAGTCTGTATTCTCAGTTGTTGACCTCCCAGGGGTCTGTGTGAGACCCATATTCTTCTTTTGTGCGGATTTTTCTCCTCCCCCCCCCTTTTTTACCTCCTCTTTAATTCTATTGTTCATGGATGGGGAGGTAGCTTTTACTTCTATTTGCTCAATCTCCTTTTCTTCCTTATGTAGTTCCTCTGACTTTATTCAATTCTGTAGTTGGACTGTGGGTAGGGAGCTATACTTTTTGTAGTTTTGAGATTTAATTGAGGGGAAGCTGTGATTCAGAAACTGTCTGCAGATCCCAGTATCCACTGATAGGTGTGTGAGCCCCCTGGAACCCACTTCCCACCACCTTACAATCTCTCCATGCAGTGGGGGTATAGGTTTGCCTCCTGAAAGCAAAATGAGGTCAGAAAAAGGAAAAGAATGGAAAAGGGAAGGAGGAGGATGACAGGAAGGTGGAGATAGAGAAGAGGGAAAGCAGATAGGCATACCAATTAACAAATGAAAAGAGACACAAAGAAAAGATTTTTTTAAAACTTACAATCATAAAAACACACAAACTGACCAAAAAAAAAAACCCTATTGGTGTACTCTCCCTCAAAACTACCCATATACACAAACAGGAAGTCTTTTAAAAAGCATTAAAATAACAGAAACAAAGCAAGTATGAAAATGTAATAAAAAACCGAAAGAGAGAAGAGAAAACAAAAACAAAAAATAACAACAACAAAAGCAAAACAAGCAAACAAAACAAAAAACAAACAAACAAAACTCACTCTGAGTTCATTCCTTTAACTCCAATTTCCTTTCAGTTCTGGTCTTCAACCCCTCCCCTCTGCTCTTAGCACAGGCTGATAGGGTTGCTCTCAGTGTGCATCAGATGCCCCATGGACTACTGTGGGAGGAGGGTGGATTAGATCTGGACTCACTCAGCTTGCTGCTCCTGCTGTCAAATCTCCCACTCAGATCTGACGTGCCTGTTCCAGCATCGGGGAGGGGTGTCTGTCTCTCTGAGTTTGATGAGGAGATAACCTCTAGGTCCCAGGTTGGAGACTGGGCAGAGCTGGGTGGGGCAATGCAGGTCTCTGCCTGGTCCTGGGACAGAGAAAATGGCACTGGTCAGCATTTCCTCACTGGTAGCTGGGTTCCTTTCCAGCTTTCCTCTGCCCTTTCCACGGATCTTAGAGATAGTGCCACTCTGCTATCACAGGTGATGGTGTGGGCCAGGTGCCATGTGGAGAGGATCAGTTGCTTTCCACTGCCTATTCTCAGGAGATCCCTGAAAACAGCAGATAATCCTGTCCACTGGGGGTTCCAATCTCAGGACAGTGGGAGGGCTTGCAGTCACCTCTGGAGTTGAGCCCCAGGTAGATGAACCCAGATTTTCCCTCAGATGGCCTATCACTTACCCACTGGCACACACCATTTCATGCAGTCTTTATGGACCTCACTTTTGCAGAGACTCACAGTCTGACCTGTTCTGTCACCATCTTGCCAGAAATCCTGATTTCACTTATTTTGATGCTTTGTTTCTGAGTCAAGGTCTCATTCTGTTGCCCATGCTAGAGTGTGGTGGCATGATCATGGCTCACTGCAGCCTCAACCTCCTGGGCTCAGGCAACTATCTTGCCTCAGTCTCTCAAGTAGCTGGGACTACAGGCAGGCACCACCATACCAGCTAATTCTTCTGATTTTTTGCAGAGATGAGGTCTTGCAACGTTGCCTGGGCTGGTTTCAAACTCCTGAGCTCAACCAGTCCTCCCATCTCAGCCTCCAGAAGTGCTGGGATTACATGCGTGAACCACCATGACTGGTCTATTTTAACATTTCTGTAGCAGGAATACACATGTCATCCCAAGGTGTAATGTACTTCCATAACATAACTTCAAGAAGTATCATCTGTGATAGGGTTATAACCATGAAGAATACACAGTGGTCTAGACATGATAAATGACTTCAGATAAGCCTTATGGAAGATACCTGGCAGTGTTTCCCACACATCTTGTCATCACTGCAGTTGTGCCTGTGTCTGGATACCAAGTGTCCTGGAGCACTGACCGGGCTCTTGGACTGTGATACAGCACCAGGTCTTCAGTGTTCTGGAATCATCATAATCACCTTTCTCTCTCAAGGTGATTCTCACCTTCTCTCTTGAGGTGGTTCTTCCTCTTGCAAAGTGTGCTCTCAGCTCCCTGATGCTCCACCTACCACCAGGGCATCTGTGGTATGAGTACAGTGGCCAAATGAACTGGCCCAGGTACCCCATGACTCCTGGACCACACGCACTTGTGCTCCCCAGATCTGGCAAGCAGAACTCTCGGCATTCTGGTATTGAAGCTACTCTCTCCATCTCTATGACACAGAGGTACCACTTGGCTGGAAGGACCCTCGTCCTGGGATGGTGTAAGTGCTGACCTGGCTGAGCCCAGAGGAGACCTGAGAGGAGGGCCTCTCAACCTGGGGTCTGCACATATCTAATTGATATTCATTGGTTTTGGAGATCCTCAAATCCTCTGAAATTACATGCCAAATTTTTATGAATAATATTTTTTATATATTCCTGGGGGGAAAGACTGAGTGAGGGAGTTTTGTGGTTCAATAAATTGAAGACTTACTGAATCAGAGGGATTTACTGTAAACCCTTCTTAAAGGGACCATTTTTTAAAAAATCCTCACATTACAGTTCCTATGTGGTTGATGTTTGGTTTTTTTTCAGCAGAACAACAATGTCTTCACAGAGATTATTTCATTTGTAAAAATGTATGAGAAGAAAATACCCACACAGTACCTTATTGTGTTAAAGGGAGTCTGCAATATCAGAGTGCATATAATATTTTTAACAAGAAACCCTCCCATACCTAACTTCCAGCCCCACACAGCACCACATGTGTATCTATTTCTACTCTGGATGCCACCTTTTGGTCTGCTTTTAAAGAGAATTCACTTCCCCAGCACATAAATCCCAGAGAGCAGGTTGAATGACACCAAGGCCCACCCCTCAGTGGTGTGAAATACCCAACCTGCCTACCTTTCAGAGGCATCAGTGCTGCCTCAAGGAGGATTCACACGTTCTGCTGTCATTCCAGCTTTGGAAAAAAACAAATCCCGTTTCCATCCCCAGAAAGCAGAGAGGGAAACAGGTGGGAGTGGGGGCATGCTTACAGCCCAGACTTCTTCACTACTCTACAATGTGATCATGATCATGTAACTAAAAACTATTTGTACCTCCTAATACTATTGAAGTTAAAAAGGGAGGAGGAAAGGGAGAGAGGGAGGGAGAGAGGGAGAGAGAGAAAGAAAGAAAGAAAGAGAGAAAGCAGAGATGGATAGAACGCGCCCATGAGGATACTCCAGAGCCAAGGGGCTGCGCCTGCCCACTGGAGACCACCCAGTGTAAAGCCATGGAAAGTCCAAGAACATCACAAGTCACATGCTAATGCCAAGCCAGAGCCACTCCTGCCACATGCAATTTAGATAAATAATCCATGAGATGCATGTGGGAGACTGAGTTATCACTGTTCATGTGCCACTGGCAACAGTTTATTTGTGAAGGGGTAGAGGCGTTAGCTGCCAGGGGAGCCCAAATGAATTTTATTCATTCTGATCCTTAAAAGCAAATGTCCTCAGATAAAATCCTGATCAATGGCTAAAAATTTAAGGACTGCCATATCTTTGTCTCATAATATGGATTTGTGACCTAATCTAGCCTTTTCTTGACCTTTTTTCCTAATGGTGGGATATTAATAAGAGAAAGATTATAACATAAAACATCCTCTGAATGGGAACTTTTTTTGCATATGAGTAATTTCAGGTGGCTAAAGATGGAATGAGCTAACCTGAAAGTAGCAAGCTGCTCACTGTCTCAGCCAAATTAGGCTTAATGCTGAAAGGCATTCTTACTTAAGAAGTCGAGGAGGTCGGGGTCAGCCAAGAGGCCATGGAGTGCAGCTGTCAGAGCACCTTTTGCAGTCTCCAAGGGATCAGCCAGGAAAACCCAGCAAATAAAATATCTCAGAGGATCAATGGGAGACTAAAACACAAATAACCAGATGTCCCAGAAGACCCCTCAGTATTACAAAGAAGGCCAGGGCAGGACTAGCAAGGTTTGGATTGTATCAACCTTCCTAATAAAAGTCACTTGGCTCTCCATTGAGAAGAGCAGTTGGTACAATATGGAAAGGTTTTAAAGACCATTAATTTCTTGAGATGAAACAGCTGGCCTTATTGGCTATTAAATAATGCGCCAGCTTCTCCCCAGTGCCTAAGTCACTCTCTGGTAGTAAATTAGGCATTTAGGGAGGCACGTTACCTCTTTAAGAAGATTAGAGTTCGATTTAGTGCACTTGGTGCACAGGAAGCACGTTCTAGGGACTGTGGCTGAAGCTGAGCAAAGAGGGGTGGCGGTAGGTAGACCAGATAAAGAAAGCAAGCCCATGCTTGTGTCAACCGGGTGGTTTGGGTGAGTGGGGCAGCCTGAGATGCTAAGCAATGTTCCGCCAACTGTTCCAAAGTTGGGCGAGACCATGAAGGTAGAGAGAGCTGACTTTTGGTTTATTGATTCGTTCATGCAATAAACTTTTAGTTAAGCAATACTCTATAGCTAGCACTGAGCTAGGCACAGAGGAGATATTCTTCCATAAAACATGATCTTTGAGGATTTACAGTCTAATCTCCAGTGGTGTGAGTAGGGAGTGGAACAGAGACAAGTACATAGATGGTAGCAGTAGAGTAGCATATGTGCTGAAATGTTGCATGCAGACATCGGATTTGAGGGAACGACGAGACAGGAAGAGTAGCACCTTTGCAACATACTCTGGAGTTTGACTCTACCCAGGAGACCTTAGGCTGTTGAAGGCTTTTAAGCCAGGGGATGGTTTGATCAGATTTGCATGGTAGAAAAAGTCCCTTGATAATTTCATAGAGAATACCTTGGAGGGACAAGACTTGGGTCAGGAAGAGTGCTGAGAAGCCATTGATGTCATCCCTGTGAAAGATACTGAGGGTCTGGTATGAAAGCCAGGAAGGGAAGAAAGGCCAATGCTGTGAAGACTGTGACCTGACCTGGTTTGGTGGCTGATTGGACTTGGTGTTGAGGGAGAGAAATGTTTGGAGCCCAGGGCTGGGCAGCTGGGTGGCTGAAGGTGTCCTTGTCCTGCGTAGATGTGAAAGGATGGGTGCAAGGCTCAGTGGAGAGGCTGCCTGATGATGTCCTGGGCCCTGAAGTGTGAGGGGTTGGGGTTGATACGTAGAGAACTGGGAGTTGTCTGTGTGAACTGTCATGAGATCTGAAAGATGGATGGAGAGGAAACAGAGTTGTACCACCACATGAGTCCTGGAATTTAAAAGCAACCCCTGGAACAGGATTTCACTTTGTTTAGCTTTTCCGTTAGAGGAAGAGGCTTCAAAGATGCAGGTGTCTCCGAGTTGAGGCTCTGCCATTGCTCACCATCAAGAGGATCCCAGTGGTGGGAAAGAAACACATGAGAAATAATCATCTCCTGAAAAGCCAACTCTTCATTTACTGGGAGTATCTATAGTTAACAAAACATTGATGTGAATATCAGGAAATGTATACTTTGTGTGAGAAGCAGAAAACTGCATAGGTTGCAGACTAGACAAATTAACAGTCCTCTCACTGTCAGCACTTAAAATTCATTCCTCAGCTTCTCTCTGTGGTATGGGGTGAAATGTGCCAACAAATTGACTTAGATGATGTAAGCATCTGAAAATATGGAAGAAATTATATTTTGGAGGGAAAAAGAGAAATTCCTATATATTAAAAGGTGTTGACAACTTCGCTGCAGAATAGCAAAAATGTCCTTAAAGATAAAACACTTATTTCAGAATTTCTGAAATCACAGGTATAGCGTTATATACTACGTGCAGCAAAGTCGTGTTTAGAAAAAAAGGCAAAGTTTACTGAGCCAGCAACCCTGTGGCAACTTCATGGTGACAAGCTCATTCTTTAGGAATGTGGAAGGCATGAAATTAAAAGGGTGCAGAGTTCATGGATTGCCTGAAGAGAACTTAGCAGAGGCAGACCACAGACAGGACAACACACGTCACTCAAGGTTTCTGCAAGTCAAGGTGACATCTTGGGGCAGCTGCATTGTGGGTCCAGGAGGAGGTCTCCAGGCAGGTGACAGCAAACAGCCCATCTCTGCCTGGTGAGCATGACTGTCCACAGATAGCAGTGGGTTAGTTTCTGCTGATAGGTTTCTACTGCTTCTCTAGAGTGATTCTAGAAAGATCTATGCCAGAAATGCTTGTTTGTGTCATCTGTGCTTCTCAGAGAGACCCACTGGTCATTTCTAGCAGTAATACCCACATTTTGTAGCATTTGCAGAAATCAGGAAGGACTCATTGAAGCTCTAACTGGGGCATGTCACATCATTGCCACATGTGACCTGAATGTTTAACAGGACACAAAGTCTTTCCCTTCCCAGTGACAGATAAAGACTCTAAAAATGAGAATTCCTGCTCAAATGTATGTGATGATGTCTTATTCTTTTCTGTGTTCATAAGGAAGGGGGCTATAGTGGGGAGCCTTGGACATGGAGAGGAAGGCTGCTGAGGAGAACAGGAGATGCCCTACCAAAGACAGCACTTTTGGACATATACACAAGCTGTGGCTTCATCTGTCATAGCGAGAAAGAGTCATCGTGTACTTAGGGGCCCATCTCACAAGCATCCTTGGTGGATAAGGGAAGAAAGCTGCCTGCTGCCTCTGTAACTGCTTGTTGACTCTAGTAGAGGAAGGCATGATCAGGGCACATTATATAAATGCATAAACATACACACTCACAATTTTTAGAGTAGTTTCATGTTCACAACAATACAAAGAAGGAGGTTTTGAGATTTCCCATAAACCCCCACTCCCACACATGCACAGCCACCCCCGTTATCAACATCCCCCTAGAGGGGTGCAATTGTTACAGCTGATGAACCTGCTCTCTGACACCTCATCGTCACCCAAGCCCACAGTTTACATTAGGGTCACTCTTGGTGTTGTGCATCCTGTGGGTTTGTTAGACATGTATAACAACATGTATTCATCAATATAGTATCATACAGAGTAGTTCCATTGCCCCAAAAATCTGCTGTGCTCTGCCTCTTCATCCCTCTCTCCCCCACAAGTCCTGACAATCGCTACCTTGTTTCTGTCTTAATATTTCTAACTCCTAGAATGTCATGTAGTTGGAATCCTACAGTGTGTAGCCTTTTCAGATTGGCTTCTTCCACTTGGTAATATGCATTTAAGTTTCCTATCAAGCTTTGTCATGGCTTGATAGCTCATTTCCTTATGAGTGCTGTATAATATTTCAGTGTCTGGATATATAGCACAGCATATTTATTCATTCACCTACTAAAAGACAGCTTGGTTGCCTCCAAGTTTTGGCGGTTATGAATAAAGATGCTGGGAACGTCTGTGTGCACGTTTTTATGTGGATCTAAGTTTCAACTCCTTTGGGTAAACACCAAGGAATGCAATTGCTGGATCATATGCTGAGACTTAGTTTCGTTTTGCAAGAAACTACCAAACTGTCATCCAAAGTGGTCATACCATTTGCATTCCCACCAACAATGAGTAAGAGTTCCTGTTGCTCCACTTCCTTGTCAACATTTAGTGTTGTCAGTGTTGCCAACTGTGGTCTTCAAACAGGTGTTTCTGGTGTCTCACTGTTGTTTTAATTTGCATTTCCCTGGTAACATAGGCTGTGAGGCATTTTTTATATGCTTATGTGCCATCTTCTTTGGTGAAGTATTCATTCATGTCTTTGGTCCACTTTTTAACGTTTTTTTTTCTTATTGTTGAGTTTTAGGAGGTCTTTGTATATGTTGGATAATTATTTGTTATTAGATATATTTCTCGCAAATATTTTGTCCTCGTCTGTGGCTTCTCTTCATTCTTTCCAAGAGCAGAAGTTTTTAGTTTTAATGAAGTCCAGCTTATCAATTTTTTTCATTGATTGTCTGATGTATCTAAAAGCATATACACCTTGCTGTAGACTTAAAACTGTTCTAGAATATTGTGTGTATGTGTATATATACATGTATATAATATATCTTGATATGGATCATGCCTTGGTGTGCCATACCCAAGGTCATCTAGGTTTTCTCCCATTTTATCTTCTAGGATTTTTATGATCTTGCATTTTATATTTAAATCTATAAGCCATTTTGTGTTCATTTTTGTGAAGAGTATAATGTCTGTGTCTAGATTCATTTTTTAGGATGTGGATGTCTGGTTGTTCCAGCACCATTTGTGGAAGATGCTACTTAACTCCACTGTATTGTCTTTGGTCCTTTTTAAAAGGTCATTTGACTATGTGGGTCTATTTTGTGGACTTTCTATTCTGTTCCATCAATCTATTTATCTATTCTTTCACCAATATCATACTATTACAATTAATGTAGCTTCTTGAAGTTGGGTGGTGTCAATTATCCAAGTTTGTTCTTCCCCTTCAATATTTTGTTGGCTGTTTTTGGTCTTTTGCCACTGCATGTAAACTTTAGAATCAGTTTGTTAATATCTATGAATAACTTTCTGTGATTTTGATTGGGACTGCATTGAATCCATAGATCAAGTTGGGAAGAACTGATATCTTGACAATATTTAGTTTTCCTATCCATGAACATGGAATATATCTCCATTTATTTAGTTCTTATTTGATTTCTTCTTCAGAATTTGGAGTTTTTCTCATAAATCTTGTACATGTAAGGGGGACCCCAAAAAAACCAGACTTTATTTATTTAAAAGTGTGTATTTATTCTGGCATGTATAAACTTCAGTCACTTTCAAAGTACTCTCTGTTTGATGCAGTACATCTATCAAGATTTATTTTTCACTGCTCAAAACAGTTTTTGAACTTGTGAATTTAGATGCCTTTTAGTGCTTTTGTCATTTTTGTTTGTTTGTTTCACCTCTTCCACATTGGCAAAACATTTCCCTTTGAGGACTTTTTTCATCCAAGGGGGAAATAAAAGTCACTCAGGGTGAGACTGGGTGAATATGAAGGGTAGAGTATGAGCATCATGCTGTTTTTGTTCACAAACTGATGAACACTCAGTGCAGTGTGGGCAGGTGCACTTATACATCATCCATCATGAAATGAGCAAATGCATCAAGAGAATCTCCAAAAAAAATTCAGGGAAGTTGAATGCAACCTCTCACAACAATTCTAGCTGGTCCACTGATGCCGATGGGTTCCTAGAACACTTACCTGGTGAGGGAAGCCTGTATGATATGGGACCCACCCTCCAAAAACTAATTCCATGCTTTTTTTGTCCCCTCATATTTTGTTAGATTTTTACCTAAGTATTTAATTTTGGGAGATGCTAATGTAAATGGTTTTGTGTTTTTCATTTCAATTCCTCTTGTTTGTTGCTGATATATAGGAAAGTGATTGAATTTTCTATATCAATTTTGTCTCCTACAACTTTGCTTTAGTTCCATGAGGATTTTTTGTTGATTCTTTCAGATTTTCTGCATAGACAATAATTTCTCCTACATACACAGTTTTACTTTTTCCTTTCCAATATGTATACCTTTTATTTCTTTTCTTGTCTTAGTGCATTACCTAGGACTCGAGTACATTTTTAAGTTCCCTGTTTACTGTTTCAAAACCAAACAAAAATAATGTCCAACAGAAGCAAGTGTTTGAGGAAAATATTTTTCTACACTTTTAGCCTTAAAAATGTAGGAGAGAAATGGGAAAATATTGTAAATAATTCAGAAGATTTGATGCACAGTGGGTGATAGGTGAATTATAAGAGAGAAAGCAAATGTACATGAATTTTATATTCATATCCCATCTAGGCCAAATTACCAAATAAAAAAGTATGAGTGAGAACAAAGAACAAAAGTAGAGTAAGTAGGTAACATATATTTAAATATTTCACAAGGATTGCTTAAAAATGAATAATGTTTGCCAAGTTTTTTCTTCTCCTGCAATGAAAAATACTGTGGAAATATTTCTTTTAAAGGTATTTACTATGTTAGCAATGTCTCCAAGAGTGCTAAGTCTCCCTGCTCTTGGCAGATGGTCTAATGCAGTTGGATTTTGAAGCTAATTTCCTGGGTGTTTCTTGTGGATTGGTTCAAAGCCACCCATTGCTTTCCAAGGAAACATGCTTCTTCATCTTTGTGGATTCTTCCATGACATTTATTTCTGGAACACTGATAAGAACAACACTGCTAGAACACAGCCCAGGCTGCAGGCATATACCAACCTTTCTGCTTTGGTGGAGCAGAGGCAGAGGCTGCCTCACTGGACTGTTCTCTGCATCGATGCCTGTCCATGCTTTAGCTACTGGTAACCAGTCTCCCACCAGGGATAGTCACAAGGGCCCTTCTCATTGGCTGTCGGGAAACTGCCCTTCCATAGGTGAGCCCCAACTGCTACCCCAGGAACTGATTTCCTGCAGATTACCCTCCTTGCCCTCCCCTTACTTTGACACATATCCCCAGTGCATTAGGTCAGATAAACTCAGGTATGTCAATCAACTGTAGATCAATTCTAAATAACAATATGGTAGCTAATATTTCATTAATACCATGTCATTCAAAGCAAGAGTTTTATATCCCTTGTCAATGCTATTACCATGTGCATTTAAAGAACAAGGTACCCCTGAAAAGCAAGGCTATCCTCTTGTGCATGCTGTGACATTTAAGAAGCTAGGACAGGTACATTCATAACCCTACAATCACAGCTGCAGTTCAATTATTGTCAACAACACAAGCAAATACAGGTATATCTACTATAAAACATAAATGAAGTCAGTATTCTTGCAAGACAGATGAAGAAATACAAGGCAGATTCACAAGAATGAATGATAAAGGTAGAATCACAATGAAAAAAAGCAGTGTGGACATGATGGTGTCAGATGGAGTGGCCCAAAGACCACCTTTCAAACTGACCATGTTACATCCAGACTTTACTGCTATGTAAGAATTACAAGGTTTAACTTTGTAGAAAGTCTAAATCTATATTGTTCTTACCTAGAGTTTTGCATTGACATAGCCTGTCAAAGGATCCCTCTTTTTTTAATGTATTTTTAGCTTATCTCCGCAACCAGAAAGTTTAAACTTTTTGAGGGTAAGAACCATGTCTTCAACTTTTCTATGTCCTCTGTAGTGCCTTATTAGATAATAGGTACTTGGTAAATATTTGTTGCTTAAAATTGATTATAATGAGCTATGTTATAATAAAGTTTATCTACTATAACAGCATAAGTAACATAATGAACAACTAAATAATCAGTAAAATGTAAATGTGTAAATATTCCCCATAAAACAGATTTTGAAGTTATACGAAAATGTGCTTCTCTTCCTAGCATCCTGATTGTTTATTTTAGTGGGTCCTAAATTCTCTTCTTTTTTTTTTTTTTTGAGTTGGAGTCTCACTCAGTCGCCCCGACTGGAGTGCAGTGGCCACTCCAGGCCACCGCAGCCTCGCCTGCTGGGCTCTGACGTTCCTTCCACCTCAGCCTTCCAAGTAGCCGGAATTACAGGCATGCGCTACCACGCCCGGCTGATTTTTTTTTTATTTATTTATTGTAGAGATGAGGTTTTTGCTGCCCAGGCGGGTCTCGAACCCGCGGGCTCAGGCAATCCACTCACCTCAGCCTCCCAAAGGCGTGGGATTACAGGCTGAGCCACTGAGCCCGGCTCTCTTCTTAAAATAGTATTGAGAATGGGTCAGAACTTGCATTTTGGAAGTGAAAATGGGGGTAGGAGAGCTGTCGGTGTCAAGAAATTAATAGAAAAATCTACATAACCTATAAAAGGGAGGAAGAGACATTGTGACTTGGTCATCCACTGCTCTCTTGTCCTCGTCCTTGGAGACACGGTTTCCCCTGTGACCAAGGCACCTTCCCGTTATGGTTTGAGAATTTTAATAAACAAGCTGAAGGGACAGATTCCCCTGAGGGGCATGTTTGTGCCAACAGGGAGGGTGGCTGCGGTGAAGAACCAGTGCATGCCAGAGGCCGCTGAGCTGCTGGGACTTGGTGTGAACAGATGACAGGTTTAATTTCACTCCCAGGGAGGTGCTCAGCCAGCGTACCTCAAACCAGCTTTGCAAATCACATTGTGTGACTGAAGATTGGCTTGTTGCACCCATCCGTTCTAGAGACCAAACTTCCCTGGTTTAAGGGGGTGCCTTTGCCGAGGTGGGTCAGCAAACGAATGATGTCTGTTCTCTAATTGAAATGACAGCATATTCTTTCCCAGATTAATTTTAAATTACCCATGTTTATATCCTTTAATCAAGATGATAAATGCAGCACAGATAATTTTCTGCACTACTCTTTTAATTTTTTTTGAGACTAATAATAACTGATTGGCTTTTGACATTCACTGCTTCTTCCAAGCACGTACCTTGGACTGTTTATCATTGTATTCCTAATTATTTTTAAACTTGATTTGTTTCATATTTCAGTAAGGGAAGAATATAGTTTTAATCACAGATTTCACTGATATTCCTTTTGTGAACTTAAAGATGATACTTTCCTGAAGAGATTTGTCCTCGGGATTATATCTCATGCTGAAATAAGGGCCTTCTTCCTGGAAGAAATATTTCTTTAAAATGAATACTTGCAAGAAGTGTTCATCTGTGAACTTTTACCAATTAGAAATGGCTCCACACTTAAGACTCTTTAATAATGTCTGTTAAGCAGCATTTCAGCTCATTTTTATAGCACATCTAGGTTTGATGATTTATATTCAACATTAAATGTAATAAATTTAGACCTTTTTCCAAGTTGGAGGCACAGCATCTCTGAATCACCATCCTAGCCCAGGGGCCCTGGCTGGTCCCATCTCTCACCATCATCATGCCAGCAATACAGTGGGATTCTCCAGGCCCTGTTTGGGCCTCTGCAATCATGGGAATGATACATGAGTGGTGACATGGAACAGGAGGGCATGTTGGTAGAACTCCATGGCTGGGACTCAGGGTCCACGACCAGACGGAGGCTGAGAACACACACCAGCAACTTGCTGTCTCAACTTTGGCACCCAAGGCTATGGCGATTCCTATCTTTAAATTACACCAAAATTCAAGGAATAGGCTTTAGTGCCTTTAAAAAAAAGGTGTCTTTATATGTTTCAGTCTGTATGACTGGAATTTTTAAAAGAATTAATCACAAAGAATTGAACTTGGAAACACAAATGGGTCTTTTAATGATAGTCCTATAAGAGAGATTTAAAACCTTCCTGTGTTTCAGCATTTCCTCAGATGGTGGTTTCATTCTTCATTTCTGAATTATAAAAAAGCATGAGACTAAAATACCTTGGTGAAAAGTTACTCTTGCCGATGTAGCAATAATTATAATAGCTTTCTTTAGAATTATCTTGACAAATTTAACTATATTCTATTTCATACTGTTGGTGTCATGTAGTATAAAGTTAAGTTTTGACCACAATTTAAATATAAATTACCTGGATACTTTTGGAAATGTGTGTCTTTAGTGGACAAAATGTTCACATTTCAAGCATTTGAAAAGGGTTAAGCATTAGCTAATGCCTTCAACTAAAGATACCTGAGCTATCTAAAAACTTCAGTTTTCTTAGAACAAAAATACGGTAAAAGAAGATGTAACTCCAGTTTTTAGGCATTTGGAGATTGGATTTGGAGCCATTCCACACAGCCTAGCTATGGTCAGCTCCCTGGTGGGGAGGCCGGTCCCACTGTCTTTGTTCCTAATTGCCACTTGGAAATGACTGGATGAGAAGGCAAGAGCTAGCTCAACCCAAGCCATCCCTCATGCATTCAGTCCTTAATCTCAAGCAGGCTGTTTCTACAGCCTGTGTGACTATACCACGTCCTGTGTCTTGGAGTACATCTCCCACTGAAATGGTGCACTGTACTGTAGCAGGCTGTCAGGCCAGCACACACCTACTAAGTTAGTTATGTCATTGAAGCGCTGCCCACGTGAAAATCATTCTAGAAATACTGCAGCTGCGGGACACTGGCCAAAGTACTTGCCCCTGTGTGGGCCTCTCTGCAGATAATGGGCTGAGGGCAATTCATGCCTGGACAATCTAGATCCTGATGCAAAGATGAAAAGTAATGAAAGGAAACAGAATGAAGAAACACTACTCTTCAGGATGACATTACAGTGCTGGCAATTAAAGCAGAAAAATATAAAATTGAAGAAGTAATTATGTTTCATCTATTTTAACAATTGTGTTTGAGGAAAAGCAACTTTGACCAGAGAAAAATAAGGAAGTCATGGACACACTGAGACTGAGGGTCCCAAGGAGACAGCTGATCACACTCCATATCAAGGACTTTGGCTCCTTGGGGATATTTTTTTAATCTGTAAACTAGATTATTGCATCTTCCTCAAATATTTTTTGCCAATGAAACAAAGAGGAAGTGGAACCAAGAGAAACAAGGGAAGTTTTTCTGATGCATCTAGGCAGGCGTGGGAGAGGAAGGGGAGGAGAGGAAGCCCAGGAGAGAAAGAGGTGTGGCCTCGATGGAGTGGCTGAGGAGGTGACAGTGACACTCAGGGAAGACGGACCTACTCAGCTCTCTGGCCCATGAATGCAGGCAAGGAAACATGAAAGAGTGAGGCAGGAATATCTCAACCTGTGGTTCCCTTGACAGTTGGGGGGTGCAGGGATGCAAATTCAGGACCACTGGCCATTCTCAGGGAAGTTGAACGGGCCATTCTCAGGGAAGTGGGAAGGGAAGAAAGATGGGTGATGGTGGGTGTACATATATAACCTACTTGTACAGTAATAGAACTTCATTGCCACAACAGTATGTGATGTGGTGGTTCTTGGTTCAGGGAGTATTTATATAAGCTCACAGGCAGGCACTCTGTGAATTCTCTTTGTGAGATGAAAGAGCTTTCCACGTGACTTTGAGCCTCTGTGTGACCAATTCTCAGCTTGCACCTGTGTCACAAGCTCAAGAGTTTGCCAGGAGGAGGTGGCAAACTCAGGGGTGCTTATGTGCAATCCCTGAATGCAAATACATGTCTGAGTGCACAGAGATGGTGATCTAAGGGGTTGGAGATGTTAGAAACCATGGGCAAGGGAGGCGTTGGGCATCCCTGCTCCTGCACTGCGTGTGTGTGTGTGTGTGTGTGTGTGTGTGTGTGTGTGTGTGTGTGTGTGTGTGACCAGCACTTACTACTCCACATTGGTTGGAGAACAGGCATCAAGAGGGTGATCCTTAGAAGAGGAAAGGTCAACACTCCCTGATGGTACATTACATGCCAGTCCCTGATCTAACTGTGTCAGGTATATTAACTCTTTTTAATCCTCACCCCACCCCTATTGTGTAGGCTCTGTTATGTCTCCATTTTACAGGTGAAACGTTCCTTACCTGAATTTTAACTCGATCATTCCAAATGCAGCCCCATGAATGGCCCCTTCACCTAGGAGGAGCTCAAGACCACACACATGTGGATGAGGTAGAGCAAACACTCAGATGCATGGCAAGGGACACTGTGGAGTGGCTCAGTTGGAAGTCCATTTCTTTTCACATCTCTCATCCCCACCATCCGCCTCCCTTCCAGCGTTGCAGCCCATCTTCTGACTGTCCACATAGCCTGTACCTGTCGCTTCCATGCCCAGCCCCGAGTGCTCCTCCCACTCTGAAGCATGAAGAGGATGGGGTAGATGCTTCCTGCCTGATTTCACCAGGACATTCTGCCTGATTTCACCAGGAATGCCATGGAGAGCCCAGCTACCCACAGCCCAAGACACTGCGGGACACTTCCAAGCAGTGTGGTTTTGAAACCTGATTTCCTGAGCGTTTAGGGAAGTGCTTAGAGGTTAAAATTGCACATGGTTAATCACAGTTGAAAATAATTCCCTGTAGACTTTCACCATCCAGTGTGGTAGCTACAACCACATGAAGCTATCAGCATGTGATGTGTGTGAACTGTGATGTGCTTTCAATGTGAAGTACTACCATTAATACCAAAAAAGAATATTAAATATCAATTGTTTCTATATTGATGGCATGTTGAAATGTCAATACTTTGGATATATTGGGTTAAGTACAATCACTTATGAAACTGAGTTTCACTTTCCCTTTGAACATGGACACGAGGAGATGCTGTGTGTGGTTTGCACTGCTTTCTGTGGGGCAGCACTGCTGTGGACCCTGAAACCGAGAGGCTCTGCATGTGCCGGGTGACTGTGGCTTCTGGGACCTCCCCTGCAGAAGCCTAAAGGGCCCGCATTCAACCTGAGCCTCTTTTTTGGAAACACTTTTTTTTCCCTCCAGTTGTGCATAATACCAGGCACACCTGGGTTTCTGGATAATTGCACCCACAAGTGGCTACATGCAGGCACAATTAGGTGCTTGCAACTTGTTTGAAGGCACAGGTGTCTAATTGCGCCCACAAATGGCCATTTGGCAGGCGCCACTTGCTGTGCGCACGCTGATTACGGGCAGAGAAAGGCACCGACCGGAGAGGAGCCCGGCAGTGGAGGTGTGGAAATGGGTCATGGTCGCCACAGCCTCCTGTGCGCACCCACTCCTCTCTGGATGAATCTTTCTGTGGAGTGCCCCCTTCAGTGTTTGTGGCCAGAGGCACATATTGGACATCCAGATCGGGAGATGAGGTGCGTATGCCCCTGTCACAAGGTCAGTGCCATCCTGGGCTCCTTAAGCAAGTTGGGACTAACAGAGCCCACATTGTCAACCTGAGCAGCCTCAAAGTGGTTCTACCCTGCGGGGACTTCCACTTGTAATAGCTGAAAATGATGCCCTGTGTGAGGGTCCCCAGGGGCCCTTTGGGACATGGTAGTTTTTAAAGGGTTAATCCAACCAAATGGCCCATTTAATGGGATGAGAAGGGGCAAGAATCATCAGGCTGTGACAAATGGAACAATCAGAGAAGGGGGCTGCCCTGGGGTGGGCTGTGGGGTAGGTTACCTCCCAGGCTGAGTAGTGGATACCCTGTGCTCCTAGCAGCCAAGATGACAGCACTGGGCATGGAGACACATGCACCTACATGGATCTCCATGTCCAAGGAAATGCAGAAGACATCTGGGCCTTCCTCCAACTTCGGGCGAGAGTGTGGAGAACAATGATCAGCTGCCTCCCCCCCCCCCATTTCAGGGAGGACTTTGAACCAGATTCAGGGCCTCTGTGGGCTCTGCAGAAGGGAGGCCTCAAAGCACTGCAGATTCTAAACATCAGCCCTCAGCCCACCGGGGTGGTCACAGGAACCATGTCCTGTGTTCATCAGAGCAGCCAACGTGCACCGCACACCCACAGTCCAGACGATGGGTTCAAGGAAGCCCAAGGGTGCCAGGGAGAGTGTTAGGAAATTTGAACCACAGCAGCTTGACTCAGTTATTCTAGTGTGGGAAAAAGATGTTTGTTCTCCTAATGAGAGATAGCTTTCATGGCATGTGTTTATTTTCAACATAAGGAAGCTCATGATGTGCCCACCTTGACAAATCCTCCCGTCTTGGGTCTCTACATCTCTTTGTGTCTGCTCTTTATTTATGATGATAGCCACCCACGCTTGAACGGCAATGCTATTGCAGTAAGTATCCATAAAAAGCCAATTCTCACTTCAAGTCATTGTGGCTGGGGGTGAGGAAGTCTGTCTGAAAACACCTCGTGACTGTCCTCTTTCAGAGTCTTTGTGACAGGCTCAGCTATGAACCTCTTTCATTTTGGCTGGACTGTGGCTCAATCTAATGTCAACTTACCATAATTCTTTTATGTGGAAGGCTATTATTCCATTATGACTTTCTCCCTTGTCACCTAATATCCAAGGAGGGCTCTGTTGGAGAGAGATTACTTCATCTCAGATATTTCATACCATGTGGTCGTCTTTCCTTCTGTATTTTAAAGAGGCAGTGGAAAATGTTCTGTTTCCTGTTATTAGCCTTCTTTAGAAATAGCCTTGAAATATACCATATATATATATAATTTCTTTAGGAGTTTGGCATAAGGATAGAAATGACTTGGATTTCACAATTTTATGAAGTTTAAGGCACGATTTTCCTGCACTTGACACATTGCCTAGGATTCAATGCCTGGTTGTTGGAGACTGCTGAGCACTAAAGAAACTAGCCTGGGGTGATCGTTTTCTGTGTGCAAAAGCATTTGCAGCTTTTCAATCTGGGCCAAATGTTCCTGTACTTTCTTATTATTTAATTTTTTTGTTCACAAGTTGTAAACTTTGATACCAAATGTACAGTGGTCGTTGTAAGGTTTTCTCTTTGTTTAACGTTTCTTATAACAACCTGCACTGTGATCTTCTTGAGCCTTTCTTCCAAGAAGCCAAGAGCAAAGAGCTTCTACACCAGCACTTCTATCCCTTAATCTTTAGAAGTGAGCCTCACTTGGTGATGTCTCAAGAGCCACATTTCTACTTGGGGTGGTAACTCACAGCTATAATCCCAATGCTTTTGGAGGCCAAGGTGGGAGGATCACTTGAGCCCAGGAGTTTGAGAGTAGCCTGGAAAACATAGTGAGACTCCAATTCTACAAAAAATTTGCCAAGCATGATGGTATGCCCCTGTTTTCCCAGCTACTTGGGAGGCTGAGATGGGAGGATCACTTGAGCTCAGGAGGTCAAGGCTACAGTATGCTATGATCATGCCACTGCACTCCAGCCTGGGTGAGAGAGTGAGATCTTGTCTCTTAAAAAAAAAAAAGCCACATTTATAACCACAGTTGACCAGAAGGTCCGAATGACTATCAAGTGCTTTGTGGAGTCTAGTTTCGGATGCTGATATAGAAATTTCAGGTCTCCAAGAACCAGTGTGTTATTTGAATGAGCTATTACATCTTGAAAAACCACAGAAGTCACTGATCAGGAAGTAAATGTCTCTTCTTATTAATTGTTTTTATTTCTTTATCACCACAATTATATTTGTGGTATAGATTTGGTTTTACTTCTTAGCATTTTTATGAAGAAGCTACTTAATTAAAAAGAATTCAAAAATCCTATTCTTCGGACTCTGAATGGCCTCAATCTGCACGAGATTTAGATCTGGTGGTTGACTATCATGCTAGCCATATTCAGTAAACCACGGCTCTGGTGTTCTCAGTAATAGTACCACAGCTGTCAGAAATCATTTATGCTCTTCCACATATAGAGAGTACAGTGATGACTGGAAGCTTCTGGCACCTCACTGCACCGGAACTGACTTTAATTCTGCTCCACGTTTTTCCATTTCCCTGTGTTGGCAGAGCTTCTGGAGAGTTCTATATCTCAACCAGCTGTTGGGCTACTCTTGCTGAGTTTTTGCTTTTTACTGATTGGGACTTTTAGTTATCTTCTACCGTGACCCCTAGTCCTAACAAGTGGTAGGAAAATCCGTAGAAATGCTGGTCTCCATCATATGGAATATATTTACTGGGCTATCTTTTTCCTCCTCTTTCCTGCTCCCTTCTCTTTTCCCGGTTTCCCATGCAGAGCCCAACTTTGCAGAGAGCAACAGACACACTAGAAGAGGGAGGAACGTAAGAGTGAGTTTACAGCTGAGAAAGTGAGGTCACGATTCCTACAGGGCAGGGCTCTGCCTGTCCCCAAGATCTCCACAGCCAACACAACACCTTCCACAGCAGACAGTCAACTAAGACCTAAGGCAGAGAAGGACAGGAAGGCAAACCACTGGAGGAAATGCACAGCTGAGAGGGGGAGTCCAGACACTCGCCGAGAGGGGTTTTCTCTATTCTCAGGCATGCTGAGTTTCAGTGGACATTCTTATGTTAAGTTGAGTGGAATTTCTAATTGGGTCATGAAGATTTTTCATTGAAAGCTTTGTGTTTTTGTCATAAAAATTTCTCCTCAAATGTAAATGCATAAAGCAATAGGAAAGTTGTGACTGAGATGACATGGCATGTTTTCCAAGTTTCAATTTTCAATAGTTTCTATCTGTCCTAGAGAATTCTTTCCAAAGCTCAGATTTCTCATTTTTGCTATTCATCCAGACCTGACTTTTTAAAATACATTAAGCAATTTTTATCAAACATGAGTGATTGGAGTTTTTCCAGGCAACAAATGCTTTTTTTTCAAGTGTATGTGTGTGTGTGTGTGTGTGTGTGTGTCTTCTGTAGAGTTATGGAAAGCTCAGTTTTAAAGGTTGCAAAGAAAAAGGATCAATGAACAATGAACAAAGGGGACCCATATCCTTGACTCTGATGATGGTTCAGATGTGTACACTTGTAAAACCTCATGGATTGAACACTTAAAATGGATACATTTGTTGCATGTACATTTCATCTCAATTTTTTTTTAAATAAAGAAAATAAAAGCCCATATTCATCTGGGCTTGACTTGCCAGACCATATCATGGCAGACCTCAAGTCCTTGGAACATCTGCTATGCCGTGGCCCTTACTGTCCCCAGACAAACTCCAGCTCTCAGAGATCATTAGGGTCCCAGGCTCAGTCTCTTTCAGAAACACAGAGAGACCCCCAGATGAGGCTGGCTGTTCTCAAAAAAAGTTTCCAGCCGGGCTCGGTGGCTCAGCCTGTAATCCTGCACCTTTGGGAGGCTGAGGTGAGTGGATTGCCTGAGCCCGCAGGTTCGAGACCCGCCTGGGCAGCGAGACCTCATCTCTACAATAAATCAAAAAATCAGCCGGGCGTGGTAGCACATGCCTGTAATTCCGGCTACTTGGAAGGCTGAGGCTGAAGGATCGCCGGAGCCCAGCAGGTCGAGGCTGCGGTGGCCGGGAGGGGCCACTGCACTCCAGTCTGGGCGACAGAGTGAGACTCCAACTCAAAAAAAAGTTTCCACATTCTTAGGCTGTGGAATAGTCTGTTTGCCCTTCAAGTAAATACCACAAGCCATATTTCTCTTTTTATTAAGTCAGTATGCCATGGGGTTGGGATTGTGACCCCACAGAAGTCAGGCTCTGCAGAACCTCATTCCTGCAGCTCCAGATCCAGTCCCTCCCAATGGTGTTTGAGCAGAGAGACAGCAATGAGAAATCATGACCCTGCACATTTCTGAGGCTGGGAGGAAAAAGAGCAGCTGGGGGGCGGGACCCAGGGTAGTCCTTTAGTAGCTTCCTTTCTAGTCACTTGCTTGGGCTGAGCAGGCAGGGATTTTCCTGGCATCTTTTATATTTATACAACTAATTGCCAAGTATTTGCCACTCACATGGGTGTCACCTACTGGAGAATTGCCAGAGGACTAGAGTCTGGGATGGCTCTCCTCCTCAGAAGTGGACCAATATACTTGTGTGCATGGTTACCAGAGTTAGTTGTAGGTGCACACACTTGAGCTCACAGGAAGCTTGTCAGGAATCCAGAGTCCACCAGGTGCCCTCGTACACTCCATGCATCTTCTATTTCTCCACACAAGACCTTCTTTGTCACACTTGAGACAAGGTATTCTTTTAGGCCTCTTGAGTTTCACCTTCTCTACCCAAGAGATGTTGAGAGCCACATCCTGCTGAGCTACAATGAAGTTTCTCTCTCCCCAGGTGGTTTCCCAAGTGAAGGACCATCTGCCCTTTTCACGCACTTTATCCTGGGGTTCTTGCACCGATAGGTAACCTCCTCTATGCACCAACAAGAGGCAAACATTATTGTTCTCTCTATATGTGATCAGATATTTTATACACCCAATACAGAAAATGAAATTGGCAAGTGTAACTGAAAATTTAAAACATCCTAGGGCAGACTTGTCTTCAGGTTCAGCAACCTAGGAACTCAGAGAAGGCTGTCAGCACCTGGCTTCTTCCCCGTCTCATGACTGTTCTGTATTGACTCTGTCCTCAGGCCTGTTCTTCCCTATGGTGACCAAGCGGCCGCCCACAGCCAGGCTTGTCCTCCATCTTCTTAGTCTCTGCGGGAGAAGGGTTCTTTCATCATCACATGTCCAGCCACAGTCCTAGAGCTGTCTTAGGTTGGTTTCACTGGGGTATGTACTAACTGAACACAATCACTGTGCCTGAGGGGTGGAATGTTCTGGGTGCCCAGTCTGAGTCACATGATACCTCTGGAGTCTGGGAGGGAGTCATTCAACCTGACCCACGTGACTGATAGCAGGATGATTCCTGACAGAACAGAACGTCATCTCCAGGATAAGGTAGGACAGATGCCAGGCCAGCCAAATCAGCAAATCTCCACTGTCCCAACCCTGATCATAAGAAAGAAAGAGTCAAGGATGAAGAAGAAAAGTGGAAGCTCTCATCACATAGTCACAAGAGTAGGATAAGGACCAAACCCTTAGGTTGACCTGTTAGACCAACGATACACCAAGCTCTGTTTCCGGGTCTGATTGCCATTTGACCCACAGGCTTCAAGACGCTTCCTCAAGTCAACACAGTTCATTGGTTCACCCATCCAATATCTCATACAAAGGAAAAAGGAGAGACGGACAAAAGTTCTGTTTCTCTTGAAAACGGGGTGACTTCTTGGCTGCTGTCCAACTTCCTCTTCCTAGATAGATTTGGGCACATCTGTCACTCGATAACTGCACAGGTCACTGTGCCTGTCTCCCTTTTAGAACAATCAAACAGCAAAGTCCTCCAGCAATTCTCTAAGAGGTGACATCAATGTGGACCCATAAATCAATAGCAATTAGACGTATAGAATATAACCAGGACAAGACTAAAAAAGAACAATTGTTTAAAGGTTGCACATTTTAGTATATTTTGTATACTTTAAAAAAATAAACATAGTTCATAAATTTGGGAAAAGTGATACTAACTTGCCTCACTTCCATCTGGAGGAAGCAGATTTTTAGAGAAGAAAATGCCTCTAGACATATTTGAATTTTTGAAAGACAGAGAAAAGCACGTAAGAAGTTACAGAATCAAGAATAGGCCAATAAAAAGGTGAATAGGGAGAATAATATTAGCATACTATTATTAACTGACAGTCTACCTGTTATTATTAGTATTAATAATAATACAACCTATCTGTCAGTATCAATATTAATCATAATACAGCCTACCTTATTAGTATTAATAATAATACAGTCTACCTGTTATTATTAGTATTAATACTAACAGCCTACCTGTTCATTAGTATTAATAACAATACTCACAGTCTACTTGTTATTATTAGTATTAATAACAATACTCATAGTCTACCTGTCAGTATTAATACTAATAACACAGTCTACCTGTCATTGTTAGCATTAGTAATTATACTCACAGCCTACCTGGCATTATTAATATTAATAATAATACTCACAACCTACCTGTTACTTTTAGTACTAATAATAATATTCACAGCCTACCTGTTATTATTAGTATTAATAATAATATACTAACAGCCTACCTTCATATTAATAATATACTAATAGCCTACCTGTTATTAGTGTTAATAATAATACTCAGCCTACCTGTTATTATTAGTGTTAATAATAACACTTACAGCCTACCTGTCAGTATTAGTACTACTAATAATACAGCCTACCTGTTATTGTTAGTACTAGTATAATACAGCCTCCTATTGTTAGTACTAAAAATAATACTCATAGCCTACCTGCTATTATTAGTACTAGTATTATTAGCAATAATACTCACAGTCTATCTGCTAGTATTAATAATAATACTGACAGCTTACCTGTTAGTATTAGTATTAATAATAATACCAACAGCCTACCTGTTATTAATCAATCGTTGACCATTCCTGGCACCTTGGAGGGTACTGCGCAGACATTCTCACTTAACCCTCCTAACTAGTCAACGGAAGTAAGTAACCATTACTGTTCTAACTTCTCAGATGAGGAAACTGAGACTGTTAGAGAGGGTCAAACTCGCCCAAAGCCAGACACTCATTCATGGGAAACCGGAACTGTTTGCCCTTGCTGCTCCATTGTTTGGTGTTTATTGCCAGGTCTGTGTTGATGCATAGGATGGCTCAGCTTCCAGTGGGCTGAGACCAGAACATGGACCTAGAGGGTGGGGACTGTAGAGGTCCCAGGAGGATGAGGCAAAAAGAGAACTGTTGGGAAAGGGAAGTTCATCGGTGTAGATGAAAGTCCAAGGCCCCCCAGGCAAAGGGGGAACTCAAGCTGAGAGGTCACCTCCTCCAGCAGTTGTCCCAACTTTTTTTGGCCTCAAGGATCAGTTTTGTGGAAGATAATTTTTCCACAGACCAGGGGCTGGGGGATGATTTGGGGATAATTCAAGCACATAACATTTATTGTGCACTTTATTTCTATTATTATTATATTGTAATATATAATGAAACAATTATACAATTCACCATAAAAAGGCGGGGGCATGGACAGAAGTGAGAAAATAGTGGACAGGCTACACACAGACTAAAATAAGTGTTGAATTCTGAATTAAAGCTTGCCACCAGATGCAGCTGTACAATTGAAGTACTTCAACTCACTTGCTACTCACTGATAGGGTTTTGATTTGAATCTGTAAGCAATTGATTTATTATGGTCTCTGTGCAGTCAAACTTCACTGCTAACATTAATCTGTATTTGCAGCCACTCCTCAGCGCTAGCATCACCATCTCAGTTCTACCTCACATCATCAGGCATTAGAGTCTCATAAGGAGTGTGCAACCTAGATCCCTTGGATGTGCAGTTCACAATAGGGTTTGCCCTCCTCTGAGAATCTAATGCCTCTGCTGATCTGATAGGAGGCAGAGCTCAGGCAGTAATGCAAGGATAGGGGAGCATCTGTAAAAATACAGATAAAGTTACACTCTCTCGCCTACCGCTTACCTACTACTGTGCAGCCCAGTTCCTAACTCGTTCAGAAGTTGAGAATCCCTGTCCTTGAAGACCAAGGCCAAAGTCCTGTTGGCAGTAAGAAAGTCCAGCTGCCAGTGAAGGCACAGTCACGGACATTAAGGTTCAAGGCAGAGGCCTCATCCCTTAAGGATTTCAGTGGGTAGGGCAGAACCCCAGGCCTAGAAAGTGGAGGGTGATGCTGTCACTAGTAAAAAGTCAAGGCTTCAAGTTAGGCTTCATCAGTGACAGGGCTATCTTGTGCATCTCTAATTTGATTTTTCCCCAACAACCCTGGGAGCCTGCTTGGCATCGTAAGCTCCACTTTTGAGTGAAGGCAACAAACTCAGAGAAATTTCTCACTCAAAGTCAGTGACAGAACTGAAACTTGAACCCAGGTGTTTGGACTTGCAGCCCAGGGCTCTTGCTTACTGCAGAGGCCGAGTAAAATGTCAAGGCTGAGTCATTCCTGGAACCAGCGTCTGCCAAAGAGCTGGGTCATTAGGCAATGAGCAAGATGCCAAGTGCTAGGGGGAAAGGATGAGGCTCAGCACTCATTCAAAGAAAGAGAACCCTCTTTTTTCAATGGAGGGGCCCCAGCAAGACCTGGAAGCTCAGGTCATCAGGAAAAGGGAGGTGTCTTCAGATCCTATCCACTGACCAGCTTCCTGCCCAGTGCCCACCATGTGCCACACGTTGGGAGTCAGCAGTGAACTCAGTAATGATCACCACCACAAAGCTCACCATTTCTTGGGATCACAAAGGAAGACAGGTAATTAAATATAGGGATTAGTGATTCCATAGAGGCAGAATTTTTCCTATACGTTAACATCTGCATTACATTGAAGATGTTTCTCGATCTTATAGATCTTACCATATGTGTTTAAACCAATCATGACATCATTTTCTGATGTTCCTGACATTGATTACTCCATAAGCTCCTGCGGGGGGCATCTGACTCAGAAATAAAGGATCAGGAAGAAGTGGCATCTGAAACAAGTACAAGTGGACAAGAACAAGAACATCTCTGTTGGCCTCCAGGCCTGTCCACCAGTGGCCTCTGGCTCTTCAATGGCCTCATGTATGGGGTCATCGGGGCTTTTCCCTCAGCTTGCCCAAACCCAGCTCACCCAGTAAGGGTCTCTTCGGTGCACCTGTCCTCAGACCCCTGCCCTACAGCAGACTTCGTAGGCACCTGCCCAACCCTGAGCAAATGCACCCATTGTGTCTCTCTCTTTGTCTGCCCAGCAAGGAGGTGAGATTCTCTGGGATAGAAGTCGTGGCTGGTACTTTTTTCAGGTGCGTCATCAGTTGAGGAGTGAGAGGGCCCTCTGGGTCAGGGCTCTAGAGGAGTCTGGTCTATCCAGTTTTAGAACCGCAGGGGGCTGATGAGAGGATTGTCCTTTAAGCTGGAGTTTGATTCTGCCTGCCTGTCCAGACAGATGAAAGCCTCCCCTCAAAACCTTTTCTTTCTATCAGGAAAGCACTGGAGGAGAACATGTAGATTTAGATCTAGTTGTTTCTGCATCTTGACTCTCCATGTCATTATTGTGTCAATGGTGGTGATGAAGGTAACTCATTATTTAATTTGGTTTTTGTTTCTTGTTGATTTGTCTTTAATTTCGACTGACTATAAGACTGCAGAGAATTCGATGGGTGTTTTTCAGCTTCTGGTTTTACCAAATTGTAGTTCACTAAACCACACTTAAATTAACAACTGAGTAGAAAGATCCCCCACGGGATGTTAGTGAGAGGTGCATATGTTGTAAATAAAACAATTAGAGGGCTGGTTCACACCTCATCAAATCGCTCAGCCGCCTGATGCCAATTAGCTGCGTGCAATCCTCATAAAATTCATGGCACAGTCACAGTGAGGCCAGTCCCACCTTCTCTGGGCAAGACACATTTGCCCTCCACTGAGGTCCAGTGTGATCGTGAGGCAGAAACTTCATGGTGATCCCTTATTGCCCGTAGGACTATCGCAGTGCCTCTCAGGAGGGATTGAGAATTCTGATCCAGAAGTCCTGTTAGGCCAGGCAGGCTTCCCTCCTAACTGCAGCCTTGGAGACACAAGAGGCTAGCGCATCTTGCACTGGTCTTAGTCCAGCTTTCCTAACATGCTCTACCCACATCATTTCAGTCGCTCTCATGAGAAGAAAGGCACGTGTTGCTTTACAGGTGGAGAAACCAAGGCACCGAGGAGTGAGGAGGCCCAGGCAGGTCAGGCTTAGTGGCAGCAACACAAACCAAGGACATTGCAGACCGTGTGGTCCCTGGCAGGGCTATGGAATTGCTTTCGCCACCAGCCCACCAGAGGCCGCCTGTACTGATGCCCTCGCTCAGCCGAGGGGGAGGTGAGGCCGAGGACACAAAGTGACTTGTCTGGGACTTCCTGGGATGTGACCCAGTCCTGAGGTTGCTTCCCCTGCTGCAGCAAGCTCTAGCCGGCAGCGCTTCGTGAAGTCTTGATTCCTAAAGATCTAAGGGCAGCCCAGGCCAGGTGATAGAAGTTTTAGTCAGCCTCCCACGACACTCTTCAGAGAACAGCACAGGCCTATGCCTGGAGGATGCAGGTGGAGCACAACAGGGCAGCAGTCTAGAGGAGACGTACTCGCATGGGCAGGAACCGCAGACCCATCTGGCTGGAAGCCACAGGGTGTGTCAGCAAGAGCTGGGGCGGAGCCTGAGGAGGGCCGAGTCCTCCCCTCAAGAGTGTACCCTCAGCTGACCGTGGCCTCGAAGCAAGGCAAGTCCCAAGTTCAAAGAAAAACGGGAAACCTGACTTCTCATGTGAAAGCCCTTGGCTTGGAAATGTCGGCGACTAGCTAAATTTTTTTCACTACACTGTGTGTCACAGGCCTACAGGATGCAGCCTCTGGGAGAGGACTTACTCCCTGGCACACATCCGTGTGGAGGAGGACATGTGGGGACCAACTCAGTCAGGGGTAAAGTTTGGATTTGTTTACACACTCATTGACTTGTTCATTCTAGGTCTTTGGACAATCACTTTAGACCCCATGTAAAAGATCCACTTTTATTAATTAATTTATTTATTTAGAGTCAAGGCCTCACTCTGTCACCCAGGCTGGAGTGCAGTGCACTCAACTCACCGCAGCCTTGACCTCCTGGACTCATGATCTTCCACTTCAGCCTCCCTAGTAGCTAGGACCATGGGCCTGGCTAATTTCCTTGATTTTTTTTTTTTATAGACAAGGGTCTTGCTATGTTGCCTATGCAGGTCTGGAATTTCTGGGCTCAAGCGATTCTCCTGCCTCAGCCTCCCAAAGTGCTGGGATTACAGGTGTGAGCTACCATGCCTGACCCAATTTTATTTTTTTAATGACTGAGTGTGTCTTCACATTCAAGTATTGAGGACCTCGGTATGATTGGTCCTTTTGTTTGTTTGTTTGTTTGTTTTTTCTTAATCAGTTCCCACCACAACTTTGCTAGGGGTGGAGAGGCATATGAGGCCATTAAGTCTCAGAGAAAGTTAAGTCTGGATGAGTGCCTTGTGCAACTCAAACCCAGCCTTCCTTTTCTCATCTACTTTCTTGCACACGGTATGCCCCAAAGTCCCTCAGAACTGAAAGCTGAGAGTCCCTGCCACCCCCAGGGCAAGTGACATCTAGTTCCAGAATGGGTCGCCAGGGTTCAGAACCATCCAGACAGCCAGGGAGTGCCTCAAGCCAGTCTCTCTGAAGTTCAAGAGCACGCTCTGGGGGACTCATGGTCAACAGGCATGTATTTGGTAATGGCTCTTTAGTTTTAAATCACTTCAGCATTGACTTTTAATTAATTTCTTTAAATTAGATGACTCATACTTGTAAATATTTGCTTTTCTACGATAAGCTTTTATTTAAATTATTAAAGCTGCAGCTTCGTGACTGGTTTTAAGATTGAGGTCGCCACTGTGCTGATAATAGAATGCATGTGATAAAAGCAGGGATCGTTTCTTGTGGGTCCATAAACCAGCCCAGACACAGCTGGTAGCAGGGTGGTTCTCAGAGAAGGAGAGGAGAGGGCAGGTTTCCCGTTTTCCTTGAATTGTTCAAGGGATAAATCAATAAATCGGAGAGTTAGAGAACTCATGTGGGATGAAATAAGTTCTGAAGGAGCTCACTGCAATGAAGACTTGCCTCTTTTTTCAGCACGATCATCAGTGGTGCTGGGTCCATGCAGGAATTTGCTGAAAAGCATGGAGGTGGGCGTGGGGGGGATGGAAGGGCTCAGGATGGCAAGAAACTGCACGAGAACAGTAGAGACCAACACAAAGAGGAAGTCACAGTGAACCCAGGTGACTCCACAGCCCCCCCCCAGCTCAGTTTCTGCTAGGCCTTGGCTTGCCGCTCCTTTCACCAGCAGCAAAGGCACCACCAGGATCCAAAGAAGGTTAGCCAACAACAGAGGGAGAAGTGACAAAGAGTGCTCTGATTTCAATACAAGAAGGCTTGAACGTAAAAGGTTTGTGATGACATTAATAATCGACCTTTACCAACCACACAATGACCAACTGGAGGCTGAGTAGACTGAAGTGGGACCCGGGAGCCTCAGCACATGTCATCAGTACCTTAGAGCCTCTCAGTAACTTGCACTATTTGTTGAAAATCATCTTGATGATATGGTTCCATAACCTGTGTGTTGTAAATCCATTTTGTCTGCAAGAATGAAGGCAGGATGGAATAGAATATTATGTAGAATCACTCATGCTGACGCTGTCTCCAAAGTACTCTGCAGAATCATGAGCTGAACTCTGGCTGGGGGGCCAGGCAAGGTGGGCCATGAGGGGAGCCCCGTGGCACCCACTGGGCCGGTCTGGGATGTTGACTCCTGTGTAGCACAGACCAAGAGGAAGACTGGGAAGGACCCGCCAGGCTCTGGTGCACATGATCACAGGCGCTTCGATTCCACATAAAAATCTACAGGAAGGGGCCCGAAGCACTTCCGTTTATTATCTGGTGGAAATTGGGGTGTGGGCTGTTGCCTGGTGCCGGACATCAGGGAGTTTGTTAGAGTAATAACCTCCCAAATGCACCTAGCCACAGTGTGGCTGAGTAGGGTATTGTAATCCACATTCCACCACATGGCTCTGGGGCCAGGCTGTGCCTCCCTCCACAGCCCCCATGACTGAGGGAGGAACCAAGAAGCTCACGTCACTGTTGAGAGAAGGAAGAAAGGAGCCCTTCTCCCAGGACACCTGTGTGCAGATGAGATGAGTCAGAATTGGGAGGCTCTGACACCAAGTCCTTCCCACTAGAAGCGAACTCCACACCCCCGCAACTTTTACATCAGCCCTGATCTATTTATCTTTTTGCTGCCTTATCCCAATGAGACTTAGTCCAATAGAATAACATGCTCTTTTCTTAAGACTGAAAGTGAACCTAGGGGTTTGTGAAATACATTCTACAGACTTCACTTAGTCTTCTAAATTCAGGGGAAAGATTATCAGATATATATTTTTAAAGGACTTATGACAGATTCACATTGAGACACACTCAAAAAGCTATTATAATTAAGTTGTCAGTGAGGGACTCTCCCGGGTCTTGGTGGAATGATGCTGAGGAAGGCCTCTCTGCCCACTCTAACACACACACACTGAAGAGGGCAGGACTGAAATCTCCTCCACTGAACCCCTTGCCCTTGAGGAGGAGGAATTCTAAGGCTCTAATGATTGTAGCTCACAACGTCTTTCTATGGCACAGGCAGGGAAAGGGGGAGATGGAAGGATATGGCCTTCATACATAAACACCCTCTCCCAAAATTATACATATCACTCTAAAAAATGCATATATACAATCTAAGCTACCTCAGGGAAAAGTTGACCCATGAACAGGTGCTTCACCCCAGGGGATTCTGCCCAGAGCCTGACCGTTGGGAGAAATCCACAGTATTCAGATGTGGACACTCCAGGGCCACTGTCACGATGGAAAGAGAGAGATGCGCTAAGGGCTGTCAGGTTGTGATGATTTGTTCCTTGGTTGCCATTCTCTGAAATTAAACCTTTTCTGTGGTTAGAAAGATTAGGGGTGATCGTATGCAGGCCTCGCCCTCATGGCTCCAGATACCTAGTGCAGTCTTGGCTTCCACAAGATTTCTGTCTCCATGGTGCTCTCATACTTGCCCTCTATAATTGTCCTCACACCCATGTTAGAATTCTCTTACCTCCTTGAAAGGGAAGTACTTCAGCAGGATCATTTTTAGGGAACACTCTCTGCCACCAGATGAGATGAAAGAATCTGAAGTGCCCTTTTCCAGAGAATGTCTGCTAAGCCGTTACGTAGAATCCAAAACTCATTGTGCACACTGTTAGTGAATAAGTCTATCCTTTATGTGTGGTCAAGGTTGTAAAAAACAGAAAGAAGGAATTAAACGTGAGCAGTCAACATCATATAAGTTTTTAAACTGTTCTAGAAATCTCTTCTGAGCACTCCAACATGACCATTTCCCTTCATTTTCTTCACCAACATTTCCTTGAGGTATGTGAGGCTCCCTCAAGCATCTGCTGGTGCCTCCTTCACCCATTCTGCAGAGAACACGAGCCCTTCTCATAACACAACGAGAAATGTGAGTGATGAAAGTGGCTTTTTTTTTCCATGATCATTTCTATCATGTAGGCCCTCAAATGATCGTTATACTTTATGATTCTGTAAAGTCTGCTGAAATCAAAGCTATGTAATAGACATTGCAGAGGCCTCTGCTAATCCTGGCTGACCACATTCGTGCCTGGGCTGTGGATGGAGGTCTGGTAACAGGAAACCTGACCCCAAAGGAATTCTAAACACAGCCTGAAAGCAGCTTTGGCCACATAGCGCGGGCAACTCGAGCATATTAGTTTGCGCAGATCTTTTTTTTTTAAGCTCTGCAGTATATGTAGAAGAACCAGAGAAGAAAGCACCGTCACCAGCTTAGCCACTACATAATCAGTGTGTGGCATGCTCGCAGATAGCGTGGCTTTGCCAGACATGGACTTTCTGCCAGCGGGCACAAGCACCTCTCCTAGATGGCTCCAGAAGTTTTACATCATGTCGCCTCCTCCCATTCAAGCCCCAGATTTGGCCACAGTCGATTATTACCAAAAAAGGAAACCCATAAAAGCTACCTTGAAAGTGAAAACACTGCTTTGTTTTGGCTGCTGATAGGGCACAGAGCATTCCCTAGAAACTGAGGAGGAACAGGATTCTGCCCTTTGGAAACTCTTCCAGAAGTAAAAAACCCAGTGCTGATATCTGAGCTGGACAGTCACACCTTTGCTCAGATGCTTCATGGTTTTCAAACATCCCACTGACAGGAAGTATGTCTTTCATCACTGGCTCAACTCAGCCCTCTCCAGGCAGTCGTCTGGGCACTGAGGCACCTCTGTGCTAGAGGTCTTCCCCTCTGTGACTTCGCTTCATCCATCCTTCCACCCCAAAAGGAGCTCCCTGGATGAGACACAGTGAAGTTCCCACACTCGGCCTTGAGACATAAAGTCAATGCGTGGTCAGTTCTGCACTGCAAGGATTTGTCACTGGTTGCTGAAGAACAAAAGGCTGCAGATGACTTTTAAATAAATTATAGCAGCCTCAAGTTTCCCCTTCAATAATGTTGCTCCACTCCTCTGAGTGTCCTAGTTCTTCCTTGAATGGGAGGAAGGGTATTGAGCTGCAGCAGGTGGTAGGGCATGTGCGTCATCACAGCTCTGCCTCTCTGGGGCAGGGGTGGCTCACATGGAAGTCATCTATCATGTCTGTTCTCGGGGAGAAAGGGTTGGGCAACACTGGGAGAGGAGCCTGGATGTCACCTCAACCTCGGGCTATTACCTACCCTCTAGCCAAGTGCTGTGCTTGAAGCCATGGCCATCACACCCGATGTGACATTGTCTCCCTAAGACTCTTTCCTTAAACCTCATGCACTGTATTTTGAAACACATATTAGGGTGTCCTAGATTATTGTGCTTTTGACAGAAACATAGAAAAATTATTTGCTGCGCCATCATAAAACAGTCTTTAACTGACTCTTGAGTAAATACATGTAACCTGCACTCTAGTATGCCCAGTTTCCAGTTAATCTTGAGTCAAGACAGTGCTCAGTTTCCCAGAACCAGCTGGTCATGCTGAGCTTACTGGTGGGTGAGGTCATTGAGTCCAGTCCAAGATTTACCATTTACTGTTGTGTTTCGAGTGCTCTGCTAGGCAGCATAGATAAGACAGCAGAATCTTGTTCTTAAGGACCAAGACATATACAAGGAGGGGACCCAAAAAAGCGGAATTATCTTTTGGAGGGCAGGCCTCTTGTAGTACACTCAGAATTTGCTCCTACAGATGAAATGGTCAACCAAAGTTTTTATCTGGAAGTTTTGAGAAGTGTGAGTCACAATTTGCAGAAGAAACATTCCCTGTCGTGGTAAACAGGTGATTGGTTCTCCCACCATGACAATTTACCAGCCCACACCACACTGAGTGTTCTGCAGTTTTTTACCAAAATTGGCACACCCCCCATACCCTACCCTTCGTATATACCCAGTCTCACCCCAAGCGACTTTTTGTTTGTTTGTTTCCCTGATGAAAAAGATTCTAAAAGGGAAACGTTTTGCTGATGTGGAAGAGGTGAAACAAAAAATGGCAGAAGCATTAAAAAGCATCAAAACTGAGGAAAATTGAGGAATTCAAAAACTGTTTTGAGCAGTGGACAAAGGATCTCGGTAGGTGTATTGCATCAAACAGAGTACGTTGAAGGTGACTGAAATTGAAACACGTAAGAATAAATATACAATTTTTGTATACATAAATGCTGGGTTTGGGGGGGTCTCGCCTTTGTATAATAACCTCTACCCTGATGAGGTTTACATCAAATCTATGCTGGCCCAGGCCAGCCTTCACAGTCCATGGTCCTTTTCTCCGTCCCCCTTCAGAAATCAGAAGTCAGTCTCACACACTACCAGTCCCTGGCACCTGCTGAGAGTTCACTTTTTCCTTGTGTCTCCCACCAACTCCAGCCCCTGCCCACATCCGACCCTCTGTGTGACTGTGTATGTCCATGGGTTTCTCTGCGCTCTAAACTCCCCTGAGCAAATTCAGCATTTGTGGAGCATCTACGCTATGCTAAGCTACCAAGGGATCTTTAGATCTGCTGGGCTTAGGACCTTCCTTCAGGTTGCCCATGCTCCAAGGCAGGACGGAAGACAGGGGCTCAGGGGGGCCAGCTGTGGATAGCTGGGAAAGAGACTTTCCTTGCGGTTGGGGGAGGGGTTCAGAAGTGGAGAATACGAATGACTGGTGCCCTTCATCCACTCTAACAGGTGAAGTACCTCCCACCTAGAGAAACCTCTGCCAGCGACGGTGTCCTCCCAACAGTGACCCATCTCTGGGCAGAGTTGTCTTAGCTGTGTGGGAGCACATCTTCCGTCCTAGCCTGAATTGAAGACAGTCGGCTCACAGGGCTCTCTGACCAGCTGAGCCTCTGACTCCAGCCCCCTTTTCACTTTATGAAAATAAGTGCCACACCAAGGTGGTAAAAAGGAACATCTTATGTGAAGAAAGTGTTTCTTACTGTCTCTCTACCTGTGAATAACACAGAGCCTGTCCTGTTCGGGCTTGACGGTTGGCATCCATCGTTGCATGCATGTGCTATCCCACGTGATGGTCATCATCGTGTGTGACATCCTAGTGACATTCATCATTGAAAGCATGCGATATCCTACATGTCATTCATTGCAGGCATGTGGTATCCCACGTGAAGTTCGCCGTCACAGACATGTAATATCCTATGTGCTAGTCATTGTCGTGTGTGTTTGATATTCTATGTGATAGTCATTATCACATGTGTGTGATATCCTGCGTGACATTCACCATCACACATGTGTGATATTCTGTGTGATAGTCCTTATCCTATGTGTGATATTCTTTGTGACAATCATTATCTATCAGAGTCGTGCAATTTTGTGTGATGTTATCACACGCATGTGATATTCTAGGCGATATTCGTTAATGCATACCTGTTACGTTACATGTGATATTCGTTAATGCATGCATGTGATAGTCATTAACCCATGCCTATTATGTGCTGTGCGATAGTCACTATCACATCCATGTGATAGTCTGTGTGATATTCATCATCCCATGCCTGGGATAGTCTACGTGATATTCGTTATTGAAATGTGTGATATCCTATGTGATGTTCATTATCACATCCTTGTGATAGTCATCATTGCATATATGTGATATTCTATGAGATATTCATTATTACATGCCTGTGATGTTCTACGTGGTATTATCACATGCATATGATATCCTATGTGATAGTCATTATCACTCATGTGTGATAGCCTATGTAATTGAAAACTGTGTGCCTGAGATCGTTCCTATACATTTTTCTAGCAAAATCTGACTCCTTCTGGCCTCTAGAAATGGCCTAATCAGAAATACAATAATTTTAAAATATAGGTATTTTCATGGCAGGTCACTCAAAGAGTTCTGTTATAAAGAAAACAAACACAGACTTGTTTCTATTTCCTGAAGTAAATATGGTTTCTGATGAGATTTTAAATTGAAGGTTTTTTTAAAAGAAAAATAATAACTCATACAAATAAAACTCCTGAGGTCACATGAAAAATGAGGAGTCTTAAGTACTGATACATTTGCTGCTTGGATTCTTTTTTAATCAGACTCTTTGGAGAAAGCTGCCCTGGTTTCTTCAACTCAAAGCAGGTGGCATCAGTCACTGTGATGAGCACGGCCCAGGCCCCAGAAGGGGTGGGTCTGGTGCCTTCCTGCAAACATGAAATTTCCCACAAGTAAAGAATGGTGAACAAGATTAACAAAGCTAAGAGTTCAGGTCCCTGCTTTGCCAAGTTGTGTAGTTAATGAGGAAGGTGTGTGTTCCCTGCTTAAGAATCATCATTTTAAACGTGTGTGAAACACACACAGATGACCATATTCAGAAGAATGGAGACGTGGTTCTGGGAAGGTCTGTAAGAAATGTTCAGTTTTGAGCAAAAAGTTATAAACAACAGCTACATGTCACCCCCAGAAGAAAGAAAAATTCTTCTAACACTCTTTGAACCTCAAACAGTGTTTTTGTAGGCCAACATTGTTTTTCTTCTTCCTGAAAAATTAAAAACAATAACTGTTATAATGAGTTCCACAGAAAAAGACAATTTCTATGAGCTCATTTCTTGACAAAGAACAGCCACCTCACTTGGTGTCTGCTGCACGTTGAGTGGACTCCAGATAGAAGGCCTCCCCAGAGGAGGCATCTGGGCAGTGGGGCTCTCCTGGGCACTGCCCTGTCTGCCCATGGAGCCTTCCCTTAACTGTGAGGTGGGGGCAGGTGTGGAGAGGAGATAAAATGGTCCCCAGCACTCTCGACCTACACTGTCACGGGGTCTCGGGGTGGCATCTGCCCCGTCACCACTTGGTCTGTGTTATCTCTCGGAAAATTTTTTAAATGAGGCTGCCTGTTCTGTAGAAAGTTCTGCTTTAAAAGGAAGGGCTCTCCAGGGGGAGAACAGGACCCTAAACGTCTAGCGCCTGGAATTCCTCCTTTCTCTCCTTCCATTTCAGACAGGAAACCTTCACGCTAAGACCGTCCGGGGGGAGAACTGCTTGTGCGTTCATTTTAAGGAAGATAATGTTTGTGTGTTGCAAATGTCAGTGATTTATCCTGAGGGCTTAAAATGAGTGCAGAAGAAAACACATGTTTCACTTCATGCAGAGAAATCTTTTCAGTGGATTTTGAGAGAAAGCACAGGTTGAGAAATTTTTTAAGTGTATCAGAAACCTCCCACGTGCACCAAAAAGAAATAGAAATGAGCTCGGCGAGTTGGAAAGATTTAAGAAATCTTCATGAGAAAAGATCGAATGAGTGCTGGAAGTTTTCTAAATCAGAAAAGAAATTCTAAGGGAAAGGGAGGTGAAGGCCGGATCCTTGCTGTCCAGAGGCTGGAGTGACAGATGACACGTTTGTGCTCTATTTGTCATGGGCAATTTAGGGGACAGCAAACAGCATTGAGTAGCAGCAGCTGATGCTATAATCACTCGCATGCAAACAATTACTGTTTTTATCTGAAAATTCTCACTAGCTGAATTACCCTGAGGCCAGGGGTCGATCCTTCATTGTTACACATGGCCAATGAAGACATGAGGCAGAATGAATGCGATGCTCATCCTCATGGATCCTGATGGTCCTCGGACCACATCCCGCGTCCACATGCCATGTCCACACGCACCATAACCAAGTCTGTTGCTGTCATGGATCTGGCATCTTGCAGGCTGTCATCACATCCAGCTACAAGGCTCCAGGGTGATTTGATCCTCACAGACAGTGTGTGGCCAAGCACACATTCCATGTTCATAGGGCGATTTTGGTTCCCCCAAGTGTCCTCACCGTCTCTGGTGTCAGAGAGCTGCTGCTTCTTAATTGCTCCTCTTGCTGTTTTGCAGCAACATGGATGCAGCTGGCGGCCATCCTACCAAGTGAACTATCGCAGAGACAAAGAACTGAACACTGCATTTTCTTATAAGTGGAACCTGGTCACACAAGTACAAAGGAGAGAATGACAAAAGCTAAACACTGCTAAGGGGGGGGGAGGGGAGACACGCGGTAACACACTGGGTACCTGGTCCATTACCAGGGGAGAGAGGACCCACTAGAAGCCCAAACTTCACCTGCATGTAACTTACTTATGTAGTAATTCCTCACTTGTACCCCACAACTCTAAAAGAACTAGACATTGACTTTCCATATGACCCAGCAATCCCTCTACTGGGCTTATCCAAATCATTCTACAAATCTTTCTACAAAAAAGACCTGCACATGTATGTTTATTGCAGCACTATTCACAATAGCAAAAACATGGAACCAGCCATGCTGTCCATCAAAATTGAACTGGATTTTTAAAATGTGGTACATATACACAATGGAATATTACAGTCATAAAGAAGGACAAAAATATGGACTTTGCAGCAACTTGGATGGATTTAGAGTCTATCACATTCCATGGTCTATCACAGAAACAAAGAACAGAGTACCACATGTTCTCACTCATAAGCGGACCCAGAACATTTACCATAATACTATAAGAAAGGGAATGGCAGTAGCGGAATACTGCTGGGGTAGAGGGGAGTACACAACATCAATAAGGGGACCCGATCTCCAACCAAAGTGGGGACCAAAGGGAGGCCCAAACTTTACCTGTACAATGATCACTTGTATACCTAATCCTGAATTGTACCCCACATCTTTAAAATTAAATTAAATGAAAAATTATAAAGGAGAAATGAATGAGACGAGGTGAGAATTCACACACCAACTGGGTATTTTTAATAAATCTATCAAATATAAGAAACAAGAAGGTATAAAAGAGGAAATGGTAAAAAATAAGCAGGTCCTGGGGATGGCTGTGGTAGTGAACATGTGCACAGAAGGCTTATGGGGTTTTAAGGTTACAGAAGAAGCTCATCAGACTTACCCCGGACTAGACAGGACATTGTCATTTGCACTTAGTTTGGAGACATTTTGCTTCTGTGATGGCAAATGGATCAGAAGATGCTTGCTGTCTCCAGGAGAGGGATCCAGGCAGGGCACGCTCTGTGTTTACTTCTGCCCTGACTGCTTCTGTGTGCTTGCCCATCACATGGTGCAATGTGCAGCTGGCTCAGTGTGGCCCACCCTGCAGCTGGTGGCCCTTCCTGACTCTGGTAGAGCTAATGGCATTCCAGCAGAGTTCTGGGTGGGTTCTTCCCAGTTCTGGGTGAGACTGGAGAGAGTAGGGGGCAAACAAACCCACACAGGGCTACGACGGCAGCCCACCAGTCAAACCAGGGCAGCAGCCTACCACGAGAGCCCCTCACGGACCTACACTAGATGCCAGTGCAATCAAGGGGACGCCATGACTCCACTCCTAGGACAGACCTCAGCAAAGCCAGTCCTGGAGATGGTGGTAGGGAAGGGGAGGGGGCGTGACCCCAGCCTTAGAAGAGACAAACACATTGCCTTGTTTAGGACATGAGTTGGGCTCCTATGATGAAGGTCCACAGGAGGCATGAACAAGACAGGCATGTCTCCCTCTGACACGCCCACCTGCACGTAAGCAGTCCTGGCTGGCAGGGCTCCATGGGCAGGGACCCGGGCCTTCACCTTCTCCTCATTCTGCCTTCCCCAGCACATGGCTTTCACCTTGTGGTCTCAGAAGGTGTCCCAGTAACCAACAGGACGGGGAAGGAAAGGAGGAAGTTCCCTCCCTTCTTTAAGGGCACCTGTCCCAGCCTATTGGCCAGACCTCACCAGTGGCTGCACAAACTACCCAAGAGGCTACAGAAGGGGGTCTTCAGCAGGACAGCTGCTGATGAGTCTCCTCTTCTCTTTCCAGGAGCAGCCCTGCAGATCCTGTAGACTACCTGCCGGCGGCGCCTCGAGGGCTCTACCAGGACCGGGAGCTTCCGTATTACCCAGGGGCTCATCCCCTGCACTCTCCCAAGGGGAGCTATCTGCGCCCCCCAGAGTTGAGGGTGGCAGAGCTGCGCTATCCTCAGTACTACCCACCCCCGCCGGCCCCCCAGCACAAAGGACCCTTCCGGCAAGATGTTCCACCTTCCCCTCCACAGCACCACAGAGTGCCTGCCTACCAGGACGTGAGCAGAGCAGGGCCCCGAGGGGTCAGCCCAGACCGGTACACCTACCATACCCAGGATCCCCGGCAGAAGAACCCCATGACTGCAGCCGTATAGCCTCGCCCGGAAGGGGACACAACCACCACCACCCTCGCCACCCTAGACCTAAAGCCTCCTTCCTGCTGGGACTTCTCCATGGCGCTTGACTGCTGATCAGAGGGAAAGGAAGGGGCATGGGCTGGGGGAGGAGGAGGGACAGGTCATAGAAATAGCACGACCTGGTGTTTGGAAGGCTGCCACAGTTGTTTGACTCGGTGACGTGGCAACTGAGCAGTCACAGCAAAGCTAGCTACGATGCTCCTCCTTGGCTAGATAACCTGTGCCGATGTGTGCACACGTGCACACACTCGTGCACACACACATATGCATATGTGCACACACGCACACGCACAGGAGTGGCGGCAGAGAGTCTCTAGTGGGCAGCACTACCCACCTACAGGTTGAGCCTGTGCCCCTTATTAGAAATATTGAGTCTGAGAAGAGGCAGAGTAGGTAGACTGAGATCCAGGCCTTTTACAACAGCAAACATGACCCCCTGAAGTTGCTGTGCCCCAAGGAAGACTGTGTAGAGTCTCTCAGGTCCCTGATACCACTCATCTGATGTAAGCGGGTTTCCATTTCCTCCCTTTGGGTATTAAAGTTAGTAAAACGCAAATCCAGTATTAGTGTCCTGGGAGCAAGTGCAAAGGCTGGTTAGAGGTTCCAGGAGGAACAGATGCCAAGGACCAAGATGGTAGGGCTAGAGGGCTGATCCTCTACGGTCCTCCCCCTCTTTTCTCCCACCTGCCTGGTGTGGAGACACCTGGTCTCAGAGTCATCCGAGTCTCCCACCTGTCATTACTTTCACTGGGATCTCCACTGTGAGGCTCCCACTGAGGGCTACAGTGCACGTGGGCAAAAGAGGGCTCGCTAGTGAGGTCACACAGTAGGCAACACCCTGTGGGTGCCAATTCCAGACTCAGTGCCAACCAGCGCCCACCTGCATGCAGGGACAGGGACAAGCTGACTGTGGCCTCTGGAGATATTAGAGGGAAGCGAAAGTGTGTGTGTGTGTGTGTGTGTGTGTGTGTGTGTGTATGTGTGCGCGCGTGCGCGCGCGCGCGCCTATGTGATTACCAGTATGGAGAATGTAAGATTTAAAATACTTTCTGGAAAGTGTAGTGAGAAAGAAAAAAAACATGGAGAGTCAGGGAGAAGAGGCACCAGATGGAGCCCACTGCAGCCACCATACTTCATAAACAGAAGTCAGGGCAAGGTGAGGTCTCCAGCGGGGAAGGATGGGGCTGCGGCTCTGGAAAACTGAACCCACCCTCTAGATGGAACAAACCCAGAACAGTTTTTTTTTTTTTTTCTGTCTTGCAGTAATTTTCTATGAAAACAGAAACACCTAAAACTTACAGCCTGGCCCCAGTGAGAATGCAAGCAGAAGATGAAACTGCAAGACTGTAGCCTCCATGTGACCTGCCCAAGGACTCCTAACACACTCTCAGCCTTTTCACATTCCTTCTCCATTCCCTCGAAAGACGTCTCTAGTCCAATTTAGATATATTTTGGCTGAGGTTAGAATGCTTCTGACTAACAGGATTTAATAAATTTAAGTATTATTGAATACATAGAACATCCATCTAGTCCAGTTTAGCCTTATTTTTTAATTTGAAATAGAGTTCCATTACCCAGAATGATACAACTGTTAGTTTAGATATAAATGGTGTTATTCACTGGACTCCCAGAGATATCATGCTCTACACTACAGTTTACCATGGCCCTTTTGAAAATAGACTATCTAGTTTGGTTTTTTTGGCGGGGGGGGGTGTTTGTTTGTTTGTTTTGTCCTCTATCATCTCAAGTCAGGCACCTTCAGATTGTTTGCAACTTGTTCAAAGCAGTTTGGGATCTCGGGCCCCGCTCAGCCACAAGTAAAGTGCAGGTGACTGTGGTGTTTCCCATCCACGATGCTGAACGCTACCTTTCCCTTAAAGAAGAAAACGGCAGAATGAGGGAAATGTCACATGTCTTGAAGCATTAAAAATCAGCTCTTCAGTATGGTCCATGTTAAACCACATTTCTGTAGGTTCCTAACCATAACCAAGCCAGAAGGCTCCTTCTAGATTAAGGCTAAGCCCCTTGGGGGTGGTCCAGGGGCACAAGGTGAGAGCCCTTTGTCTTGGAGAAGTGGCCCATAGAAAGAGTGTCCATTCTGAGCATCACCTCTCGCACACAGGTACATGGTTTTGTGTTGTGCACACAATCGGTAGCATCCCTGCTAATCCTGAGGGTGGCCAGTGATGTGAAGTTACCATAAAGTGAACAAAAAGTAAATTGCAACCATTCTCTTTTCTTGCTTGAAGTATAGCACACGCTCCACTTGATCCTGTGTGAAAGAAGCTAACATTATAGCTGTGACAGAGGCTCAGTCCAGCCAAGCAGCAATTAAAAGCTGCTCACATGTAAGCTCTATAAATGCTTGTGCACCGACCCTCCAATTGTCACCGCCTGTAGGTCACACCAGACTCCTTCCCAAGTTTAGAAGAGGCTGTTTAGAGGATTTAGGAAACCAGACTGTCATCAGTAGGTGTCCAGGAGCAGAAAATCACTCCTGATTTATTTACGGTCTTGGGAAAACTCAGTCAGGGGTCTCTTTGTAACTCAAACAGCCCCTCCAGAATGGCGAAGCACATCAAGCTACAAACCCACCCACCTGGCTGCAGATCTGATGGCAGGGTCATTTGAAATGATGTTTGGCATACACAAAATATTCTAAGAAGGACCATTTCCCTCCCATTTTGCAGGCACAGAGAGATGAAAGAGAGCAGACCACTGAAAGCATTTAGATGCAGAAGAATTTGCCCTCCCCAAGGGAGAGAAGGCCATCCATGCATCCATAATGCTGCTAGGCTGTGGCACTGTCACTCCCAGTGTCTTTGTTTCCTCACAGTATCAAATCAGTGGATGAAAGACAAGCTCAAAACAGAAGCATGTTCTTAAATCATGACTTAATAGCAAACAAAAATTGGAAAAAATTACTCTGAAGCTCCTTATTCTTAAATTTTAGGGTACACTCGTATATGTGTTGACCCCCACAGGACAGCTTGGAACAAAAATCTCATCATTAAGAGCTTGGTGGAGACCCACAGGCTGACTGTCACCATGGAGGGAGATTGGAGGCTTCACCATATAGTTTGCCACCAACTAAATAAAATTAAAACATGACTCATTATCCCTTCCAAAGATTTGTGAAATTCTTGAATGGAGGCTACTTTCTGAAGAAATTCACCATACATGTGTGGGAGGGTCAAATAAAGGGTATCTATCTCCCCCAACTTGTCCCCACAACATTCCCTTTCTTTGAAGAACATGGTAAGCATTTCAGAAGGGTCGAGACCAAAAGAATTTGGTATGTAAGATGTGTCTGTAGAATTCCCATCAGCATTAAATTCTGAAATCTATAGTGAACAGCTTGTGTTTAGTCGGGGACCCATACTGCTCCGTGAGTCCACGAGCAGCAGACTGTCTGAAGTTAGTGCAACTAGGTGAGAGGGAGTTGGGTTCAGAAGCCGCCGAAGTAGTTTCTCTGAGTCCCCGTTCTTGCAGACTTAGATAGAAACCAGGCCACAGTGGGCCCAGATGCATCTCGGTAAGATGTCACTACAAAGCTGCCTTTTTGATAAAAAGGAGAAGAAAGTTAGCTATCTAAAGTCAGCCTGGAATCTCACACGCAGCCATGACTTTTAAGTGAGGCTTTCTCCCTTGTCCTTAAACAGTCACAGAACCACACACAGCCTGACTTTTAGAGACAGGCTTGGCTGCTGAGCTGGGGGTGGGGGAGTGAACCCATGTAGGACCCTCCGGGCCTGTCTCCATCTGCAGTGCTGTTTACTACTGGAGCACAAAACAAAACCTGTTGTTTGTATCATCACTTTTTCTAGTGTTTCCTGTACTTTGATGATACCAAGTCTGTTCTTAAATTCTTAAGATAAATTTTGTGAAATCATATTTTGACATATGGGGGATGAAGAACGAATTCTTTACAACCTTTTTAAGATGGTCTCATTTGTACCACTGAAAACAGTTTGGATGTTGTTATATATGATTATATACATTTTTCTTGTTTTATTTTGCATTAAAATAAAACTTTATTCAGTCAGAGTCTTGGTTTTTACCCACCACTGGATTTGGGGATCTGAGTGAACAGGTGGGTCTGGACCTGCTCCCCTTGAACCACACCAACCAGTAGCTCAACAGCCATGTCCACAACAGCAGCAGCCATGTCCACAGCAACCATGTCCACAGCAGCCACGTCCACAGCAGCCACGTTCACAGCAGCCACATCCACAGCAGCCACATCCACAGCAGCAGCAGTCATGCCACAACAGCAGCAGCCACATGCGCAACAGCCATGTCCACAGCAACAGTAGACATGTTCACAACAGCAGCTGCCACATCCACAGCAACCACATCCACAGCAGCAGCAGGGCACAGGCAAAAGGAAAGAGCCCTGTCACACCAGGCACCCATGGAAGCAAGTGCTGAAACAGATTCTCAAGCAGGATATGTATTGGTGACATCATGGGCATGTCTGTCCCCTCCAAATCTCATATTGAAATCTGACCCCCAGTATTGGAGGTGGATCATAGGGTCGGATCCCTGGTTAGTGACTTGGTGTCCCCCATGGTAATGAGTGAGTCACACTCTATTAGTTCATGCTAGAACTGCTGTTTAGAAGAACCTGGCACCTCCTCCTTCTCTCTTTTATTTTTTTTTTTTGAGTTGGAGTCTCACTCTGTTGCCCAGACTGGAGTGCAGTGGCCGTTCCCGGCCACCACAGCCTCGACCTGCTGGGCTCCGGTGATCCTTCCACCTCAGCCTTCCAAATAGCTGGAACCACAGGCGCACGCTACAACGCCCAGCTAATTTTTTGATTTATTGTAGAGATGAGGTCTCACCAAGTTGCCCAGGTGGGCCTCGAACCCACGGGCTCAGGCAATCCACTCACCTTAGCCTCCCATGGCTCAGGATTCCAGGCTGAGCCACGGAGCCCTGCTCCTCCTTCTCTTGCTTTCACTTTTGCCATGTGACATGCCTGCTCCCCTCATCTTCTGCCACAAGTTAACATTGCCTGAGGCCTCATCAGAAGCCCAGCAGATGCCAGTGTCTTGCAGATTCGTGAGTCAAATAAACCTCTTTCCTTTATAAATTACCCAGCCGCGAGTATTCCTTTAAGCAACACAAAACAGACTAATAATAGAACCAGGAGTGCCCCAGGTTGGATACCCAAAAAGGGAAGGAGTTAAGATGGAGTGGAGGGAGAGGTTGAGCCACAGTGCACTACCAGCCAAAGCCCAGGCACCCCCCCCCCCCAGGGAACCCGAAGCAATGGTGCCCTTCAGAGTGGCCCAAGTTGGCATGAGAAGCTGGGCCTTCGCATGGCCATGCAGGTTAGTGGATATGAGCTACCTGGACTGAGGAAGGGCCTACCAAGGGACAGGCAGCTCTCTGCAGTTGAGGCAATCCCCAAAGAGGGCTGGTGGCTGAGGCCATCTCTGGACAGGTACCACAGCAACTGGGAAGTCAGGCCACGGTTCCAGTGGCCACCCTGTGCCGATTGCCCAACTCAGAGCTGCCCCTGCACATGTGTGCTCCCACTTTCCACTGGACAGTCGTATGTGGTGTCCCATGGGCCCTTGAAATGGGACAAACCCAGATGGAAAGCAAGCCTTCTCCAGAGAAGCCTGCTCCTCCCAATTCTGTCCTGGCCAAGATGCGGACCACGTTGACAGTTCAGAACCACAAGTCTGAAGTTATCTCTGATGTCCCGTCCAGTCACTCTGCCCCCACCTCACCCACCCCGTATCACGAGACTGAAGGAAGCCAATGTCCATCCCACAGCTCGGTGGAACACAGCCATGCTCCTGACACTGTGATGGGTTCATTCAGTTTGTCACTTCTCGCCAGCCCCTTCCATGGCATCCGTGGCCCACCCTCCACTCGCCTCCATGCTGTGCAGCCCGGACACCTGCTCTGAAAATAAAGCCCACCCGTTTGTTGTGGACCTGTCTAGAGTTCTTGCACACATCTCTAATCCCTGCTCTGTACTCCTGTCCCAGGAGTTTTACTGAGTGTGTACACTGTACGCACTCACATGCACACATACGCATATGCATGCATACACATGCACGTACATGCAAACACATGCACATGCACACACACACCCCTTAAAACCAGTCCATGGCTCTCTACTACTTATTCTAAGATCAGAATCCAAGCCTGACAAGTCACGCCCAGAGGTCCTCCCTCCTTAGTCTCACAGCTCCTGGTTTTAGGTCTTGTGCTCCTGCTACCACCCAGATATGTGTGCTCTCAGCTCTGTGCCCAGCAACACGCAATAAACGTGCAGCCCCCAATCAGAATTCCCTCCTTGCCACCCTCCTTTGTCCTGTGGTCCCTCCCTCCTCCCTCAGGCCCCACATCCCACAGATCTTTCTCCAGGAAGACTGGAAGGCAGCACTTGAAGCCTGGCTCCCTCATACCCACCTCCTCCTGTAGCAAGATTCATGCAGGCCAGAGTCCCTAACACCACAGGCTTCGCAACTCGGTTCCACACCAGCTCCAAGCAGACCTAGAATGCCAGCAGACAGATGAAGACCAAGCATGGATGGGGGCCAAGTACACTCGAGCAGCCACAGCACCAGAGGGTACAGACTCCCTGTAGGGTTCCCAGGCTCTCACCCTGAGGGTCAAAAGGCTGCATGACTTGATCTCTGCCCACCGTACTAGCATGATCCCAGCAGAGGCCGCAGATTCTGCTGTCAACAGCTGGGACACTGGTTTTTTTGAATCACTGATTTTCTTATTTAAAGACAACTTTATTGAGATAAAGCTGTTGAAGATAAAGCTGCTGAGATAATTCACATGCTATACAATGTGCTTGTTTAAAATGTTCGATGAGTTTTTATATGTTCACACAGTTATGCAATCCTCACCAGAGTCCACTCTAGAATGTTCTCAGTATCTAATAAAGAAACTCCCTAGCCATTAGAAGTCTTTCCACCTCCCTCTGCCCACCCATCCTCTCCCCACCCTACCCAGGCAATCACTGGGCTAGTGTCTGCTTTTATTATGTGTCCGCCTATTCTGGGGTCCACCTAAGCACCCATCAACGAATCAGTGGATAAATAAGATATGGTGTACACACACATCAGAATACCACTCAGCCATCGAAAAGAACAAAATCCTGTCATTTGTTTTTTGTGGGGTTTTTTTGAGTTGGAGTCTCACTCTGTCACCCAGACTGGAGTGCATTAACAACATGGATGAACCTGGAGGATATTGTGTTAAGTGAAATCAGTCAGGTATAGAAAGACACATGCCCATGACCTCACTCAAGTGGGAGCTGAAAAAGCTGGTATCCCAGAAGGAGAGAGTGGAGCAGGGGTTACCAAGGATCTGGGTGGTTGGAGTGGGGAGATGTTGGTCAAATGACATACACCCACAGATAAGAGGAGTAATTTTTAAAAATTGTCCAGAATCCTTGACTTCTGCTCATTGCAAAAGTAGCAGGTTTCCCAGTGGGCCAGTTCTGTGTTTTCCTGAGACATTCCTGGAAATATCACCTAAGCCTGCTCCTCCTGCCCTTCCAACAATTTGTGAACACCTGACTTTCCACATGAAATTCCTTTCTGATTTAACTTACTGGAAGGGGCGCTTACCTACAACTGCTCAGACCTAGACACCTTCCAGAGCCCTCTTCCTGAGGCAGAGTTGGTGATCCTACTCTGCATGTCACCAAGATGCTTTCTGCAGATTCTCAATAAAATTGTTAATACATGCATTGTAATAATTATTTTCCATGTCTGTGTGGCCTTCTAAGGTGTATCTTATTTGTCACACGTTGCCAGACTCTGACTAGATGCTCAGGAAAGATTTGCTGAATTCATTTGAATGAAGAAATGAGGTGTGAGTATGCTTTTCCTGAATTGCCGCATGGCCAATGCTCCACCCCCAAGCTCCAACTGTAAATCTCCAAGTCCCGTCGTTAAAGATCACCCAGTATTATTCTCGAGGTGACAGTGCCAGCTCACGTGGGCAGGCCAGATTCTAATTTAAAGCTTGAAAAACCAGACCAGGAGATTGTAAACACAATGGTTAATGCATTATTTAGAGAGTAAAGAGAGACTCAAGCAAATCAAAATGTATTACTTACAACCTCCTAGGATGGAAATACTCCCAGTAACAGGTGATTACTATTATTGTCCAAGCCTTCAGATTGTAGGCAAGTGCTTAGCAGCCTTCTGCATGGCCTATTCCTTTCAACAACTGTAGACAGTGAGCTGGAATAAGCCCCTGACTTCCATAAAAAAACTGAGTCTGAGATACAAGATACACTAAAATAAAGATTTAATGAAAGCGACACAGCCAGAAAAACTAGAGATTTGTTTGTAAGTGTCTTGCTAACAGATTTACTTTTAGTGACCATGTCTATTCTGACTAATTGCTATTTACATTACATACCTAATGTTGCATGATTACAGCAATTTTTAAATATTTATTTATTTATTTATTATTTATTTTAAAGATGTGGGTTACAATTCAGGATTAGAAATACAAGTGGTCATCATTGTTGGGAGCCGGCCACAGCGGCCCACTGAGCATTAGGGATCAGGAAGGGCCGTTGACCCCGAGACCACTAGGATGCGTTCAGGAGCTATTGACCCCATTTCCTCCCCCTTTCTACTCAGCACTAACCAGATTAAGCTCCTGTGAACTCAAAACATAAAAACTCTGAGACCGGGATGAACACAAGCTAACTTTAGAAGCTCATCGCTCCCATTCTTCCACAAACTGCAGTTTTGGCTTTCACACAACTTATAATTCAAACTTGGGTCACATCTAAGAGTCTTAGTATTGGTCACAGGCTTCTGGGTCATGATCTTAGGATTTATTGAAGTTGAATAAATGTATTAAGGTTTCATTGATTAGGTTATGGGATTATACCTGAAAGAACAACTGGTGGGTGGGGAACGCCCCTCATACACCCAACTGTGTATAAAAGACCAGTTGTAATTCCCTTTAAACGGCTTCTGCACTAGACTGGAGTCCAGTCTCTTTCTTTCTCTCTCTTTCTTTCTTCTTCCCCCCAGTCGCCAACGCCGTCTCCACCTTTGGGGTACCCTGAACCTGGCTGGAGCTGGTCTCTGGCACATCATTACAGGTAAGCTTTGGGCCTCCCTTTGTTCTCTATTTCACCTGGCTTGAGATCAGGTACCCTTATTGATGTTATGTGCCCCTCTTCCTTCCCTGGCAGTATCCCGCTACTGCCAATTCCTCTTTTATGGTAAATCTTCGGGGTCTACTTATGAATGAGAACATGTGGTACTCTGTTCTTTGTTTCTGTGATAGATCACTGAGTATTATGGACTGTAAATCCATCCAAGTTGCTGCGAAGTTCCTATGTTTGTCCTTCTTCATGGCTGCACTATATTCCATCATATCATGATAATTTTTGTTTCTCATGCAAAGAACATCAGGTTCATATTTCTTTTACAGCTGAAGAAACTGAGGCACAAAGAAGGCAACCAGGCAATGCAGGGCAACAAAGGGAGAAAGGAAACTGAACTTCCTTTGTCTGTTACATATATGTTGAGAACCTACCATGTTCTGGGTATTCTGCGCACTAGCCCCCAGGTGGGCGTTCTGCTTGGCACTGTGGGTGGGCATCTCACCAGATTGCATTGAAAGAGCCTTTCTTAGCATGTGGCCAATGTGCCTCATACCTTTGCCTTCCTGATCAATGAACTCTCAGAGGTCACACTAGTCATAGCTAAAGGTGACTCAGGTCTTCCAAGAGGGGCAGAGAGATGCTTTAGCCACCAACTTTTAAAAATTGATCCTTTCAACTTGAAGCTTTGTCTGACTGGTCACCACCAGCCCTCCCTGTACAAGCTCTAATCCCTAAGTTTGCCACATAATCATTAATGTGTGACATCATAAAAAATATGGCTTTAACTGGACCCTAACACTTGGCTTGATAGCTCTTCTGTCTACTCAATCTCATACGAAGTAGAAAAATAAAATGTTGTTTAAGTTTTTGGTTTGTTTTTTTTTTTTGAGTCAGAGTCTTACTCTGTCACCTAGGCTGGAGTGCAGTGGCACGCTCACAGCCACCCCAGCATTGACCTGCTGGGCCCCAGTGATCCTTCTGCCTCAACCTTCCCATAGCCGGAACTATAGGCGCATGCTACTAAACCCAGCTAATTTTTGATTTATTGTAGAGACAAGGTCTTGCCAAGTACCCTGGGTTGGTCTTAAACCTGCGGGCTCAGGCAATCCATTCACCTCAGGCTCCCAAAATGCTGGGATTACAGCCTGGCTGTAAGTTAAGTTATTAACTGACTTATGTCAGACACAGAAAATGCAGCAGAGGAGCCGGGCATAGACAAGCCATGAGTTTTCCTCTCAAGGACCATGGAGTGGAGCAGAGCCACAGAACCACATGGTCACAGACCACCAAAGCTTAAGGCTGAATGTGACCAGTGCTAGAGAGAGAGACTGTTGGTATAGACAGAATCAAGAAGGTCTATGGAAGACAAGATACCTGGAATGGCAGAAAAGAATAAGAACGCAAACCCAGCAAGCAAAGAGGGTCTTGGCTTTCCAGATAAAGAGCAGAACACATGCATGGAGACAGGAACTCCCCAGATTCGTGTGGGGGTTGTAGGTTAATCACAATAAAAATAGCTAATATTTATTCAGTGCTTAGCAAGTGCCAGATACTGGTCTAAACACTTTAATGTATCCCATTTAATCCTCAAACTCTATGAGAAAACAGAGTCTCGAATGAATTAATAACTTACCCTTGGAATTTCAGATTCAACAAGAGTAAGTCACCTAGGGACTCTGGGGACTGACTTAGGTACTTGGAAAAAACATTCACACAAATAAGCATTTAAATACAGTTGGCCCAATGAAAGAGCTGTGCGAACTGAACTGGAAAAACTCAGGAAGTTGTCAGCCCTCACTAGAAAGAAAAGGGAGCTGACGGCAAGCAGACTGGAACGATACTACTTGCTTTCTCTACTTTTATCTCATTTTCTCCTCACGCCAATGAAGTGGTCACTATCCCTAATGTACAGGTGAGACAACTGAGGCTCCAAGCGATCAAGATCCCGCTGAGGCTGGTGAAATGGCAGTTCTGATCTCAAATCCAGCTGGAGTCCACAGCCTGAGCATCTTGCTACACCTGGGAGGAGTGGAGATTGGCAGTAAATCTCAGAGCAATTTCTTTTCATTCTTTGTAGCTTACGTTGTGATTACTGTGTAAAATGTGTGCAACATGTGGCACGTGTAAATGCAGATTCTGACATTTTAGACTCCAGAGCCAGGCAGACTGTGCTAATGCCCCAGACATTAAATGATAATCGATGTAGACAGCAATTTTGAAAGGCACTCAGGCAAGTAAGTTGTACCTGCAGCTGCAGTTAGACAGGTGGGTGAACTTGGATGGTTTCTGTCCTCCCCCAGTAGAGGTGTGGGGGCCTGGGACCTGGGGCGGCGGCGGCATCCTGGGCACCTCCAAGGAGCCACAAGCACAGGGTTGCAATTCAACAAGCCATCTATCTATCTCTGGGGAAGTGGTCTCCAAGGTTCTTGCCCAGAACGACTCAGCATTTTTACCCCTGGGAAGGGCAGCTCTGAGGGTGTACCTGCCTGCGGCCCCCTCTGTCCTGTAAGAACAGCTATGAGGAGACTAAAGTCCCCACAGCGTGCTGTCTTGGGGGTCAGAGACAGCTGTGGGTCATCCCATTTGCAGAAGGGGCAGGGCAGGACAGCCCAGGCTGCACCTTGTTAAAACAGTTTAACTGCATGATGAAGCCTTTCCAGCTCTGGGCTCCCACCAGCAGCTACGCAAGTGACGACACCCTTGGTGAGTGGCGTTTTGGGTGACAGGATGGGACCGTGCTTACCCCCATCTCACCTCCAAACTCCTGAGTGTGCGAGGCTGGGAGGGGGGTGACAGGACGGCACAGCCCTGCTCTCCACGGATCTTTCCTAGTCCTCTATTGACCTTCTTAGTGTGACAGCATTTGGCCTGAAGCTGTGCCTCTTCACAGTGGCTTTTTTCCATCCAGGCAAGAGTTGGCCGCTCCGATCTGGGGCCGCCATCAAAGGCGCTGCTCTCTGAGCTCTGCACTATAATAAATCAAACAGGAAGTAGGCTCCAGCAGAGGACACGCAGATAACCAATGGTATTTGTGTATCTGCAGGTGAACTGGCTGTCTTGTGTCTAGCAAGTGTGGAAAACCAGGCTTTGTCCCCATACATGGCCCTCCCTACTGCAATGTCTCACCCCTCCCCCACACATAAGCCAGGCCCTTGCTGAGAGGGCCAGGGAGAGGCTGCAGAGTCAACTGTGCTCAGTCCTTCTCAGGGACCTGGCATTAGGGCACCACTGGCCCTCCTCAGCACTGACCCCAGTTCCCTCTGGGGCCATCACCAAGACTTTAGTCCTCCCTGCCACTCAGAACCTACACCCTCTCCGTACCCCAACAAACTCCTTGGAGCAGAGTTAATAAATGGAGTCCCAGGGGTTGAGGCTGGGAAATGACTGGCAACCCCTCCCCCACCTCTGTCTCAGGAGCTGAGTTGTCCAGGCAGGTCCTGTAGGGTAAGTTGCAGCAGCTGATGCATTGACAGATTGGGTAACCATCCCTTTCCCCCAGCTACCTGCCTCCAAAGTGGTGGTGACCCTGCTGACCTACATGAGGTATCTAGTACATTCACCATGGAGGCTCCACGGTAGGGATGTCCAACCTTTTGGCTTCCCTGGGCCACATTGAGTAAAGAGAAATTGTCTCAGGCCACACATAAATTATGTGATATAGTTAGTGTATATCCATAGTAAGACTTCTTTTTTGTCTTTTTGTTAAAAAGTTTAGAAAAATGAGAACATGCCGGGCTCAGTGGCTTAGCCTGTAATCCCGCGCCTTTGGGAGGCTGAGGTGAGTGGATTGCCTGAGCCCACGGGTTTGAGACATGCCTGGGCAGCGAGACTTCATCTCTACAATAAATCAAAAAATCAGCCGGGCATGGTAGCGTGCGCCTGTAATTCCGGCCACTTGGAAGGCTGATGCGGAAGGATGGCCGGAGCCCAGCAGGTCGAGGCTGCGGTGGCCGGGAGCGGCCACTGCACTCCAGTCTGGGCGACAGAGTGAGACTCCAACTCAAAAAAAAAAAAAAAGAAAAAGAAAAGAAAAGAAAAATGAGAACAATATGAAACTAGTGGGAAATTTGACCTTGTTTTGTAAAACTAATCTATTAGTGTCTGGTTAGATGGAAATGGTCACGACTCTTAGTGAGTTCTCAAGGTGCTCATCAGAAATGTTTGAGTTTTGCTCTTCATGTGCTTCTTAATTGAAAATATCTGCTCACAAATGTATGTGCTGACAAAAAAGCAATGTCGTGAATAGGCTATGACTATGAACTTCAAAAATGGAACTAGATGGGGGGGGTCACGAAGAAAATAAACACTAAACATACATTATGTTAAAAGATTTTGCAGGGCCACATTATTAACTGTTCTGAGCTACATATGACACACAGCCACGGGTTGGGCATGCCTGGTCTAGGCTATTTACTATCATTAGATTGATTTTCACAAAAAACTAGTTTTAGGTGGTTCTTAAATAGCACACAATTACCACGAGGAAGCTATCTCCGTTCCAAGCCTCTGCTTTGGTCAAGAAGGAAGACATGGCAGGTGCTAATGTGCTTTGGAAACAGCTCTAAAACCTACTAACCTGGAGCAGGCCACAGCATGAATTTGATAACACCATTTCAATGTTTTACTTTCACTGTATTAATTGTATGTTTGCCTTCTATTTAGGAAAACGGTGATTTTGGGGTTTTTTTACTCATAGTAGTAAAGTGAGTTTTCCTTAAAAATGAAACTTGGTAAATATCAAGTGAATGGCATTACTGACGGCTATAGTAACAATCATGGCACAGTGGGAAAATGAAGCCTAAGATGCACTCCTGGACCACAGAGATGTGCCCCGGACCACAAGACTGTGGAAGGCAGAGCTACTCCTGGGAACCCTTGCAGCTGAGCTGACCAGACTCCAGGGCAAGCTCAGAGGAATGAACAAAGCCAGGATGTCTCAAGACAGAGTCCATCCCAAAAACCAGGGAGCTCTCCCCATGGCAATCTGACCTGGTCTACCCCTCTGTGCCCCTGGTGGAGTCTAATATCTGTCCACAGGCCCCTTCTCACCTCCCCACCCTCTATTCCCACAGTGGCCGCTGGTTCTCCTGGAAGAGCCAGAGACACCCAAGCTGTGCCAAGGACAAAGGGCGTCAATGGAAGTGTATCCCCAAAGCCTGGGGTCATGCTGGCATGAGAACAGGCCCCAAGGTCGTCAGTCCAGGGTCTTTCAGACTGTTTTGACTTTGGCCCACACTAAGGCACATAGTTATAAGTGCACATTCATGCATGAAAATTATTAGGTTTCATAAAATAGTGCCAACTTGTGGATACTGCATTCTTATATACTCCGTTTTATTCATCTTTCTTATTCTGGTCAAGATCTCATGAAACAGTCTCATGGCCCATACAAAATGCAACCCACAATAAGAAAACATTTTCCCTTATCCAATTCCTTCATTTCACAGATGAAGAGGCAAGATGCAGAAGATGACAAGAATTGTTCACTGTCACCCTGTCCCCTGGCATCACAGACAAGACTAGATCTTGGCCTGAGCTCTTCATGAAAGACTTTTTCCCAGGCTCTATGTGGTGGAAGGAAAATCCACCCCAGACATTCCTGAATTGGAGGAAAGATCATCTGAAAGCAATGTGGCTCCAGCTCTTGATTAGAGAGAAACATCGGAAGAGTCAGACACACAATCCAAAGGTCTAAAGAACCTTTAGAAAACAGAATTCCACCTGGTAAGTAGATGAGGTGCACTGGGACCCTAACGCTGGGGGAGGTCCAGAGATACTGAATCCCACTCCAAGAAGTGCACGTGAAGTGGACTGGGTCCCCTCAATGTGCCATCATCGCATGACACTGGATGAGTGGCTGAGTCCTGGCTGGCCTAGACCCTTCTGTGAAGGGGAAGCAACTTCCCATAGTAAAGGAAAGTCTGTAGTTTTTATCTTTTAGCATAAACTAGGCAGTTTAATACAGCAGGATGTATTCTCTCACAGTGAAGTCCAGTCAGGGTGTCAGTAGCATGGGCTCCTTCTGGAGGCCATGAGGGAGCACCTGGCTTAGCCTCTCTCCTGGCTTCTGGTAGTCGCCAGCTGTTCTTGGTGTTTCTTGGCTTATAAGTGCATCCCTCTGACCTCCGCATCCTTGTCACTTGGTGTTCTACCTGTGTGCCTCCAGGTCTAGGCTGTCTTCTTCCAACAAGGATGTCAGGCATTGGATCAGGGCCATCCTAGTCCAGGGTGACCTCATTTTAACTTGATTACATTTGCAAAGACCCTTTTTCCAAACCAGGCCACCTCCACACATCCAGGGTTTAGGAGCTGAGCATACCTATTGTGTGGACACTTCAAGCCACAACGGTACCTGATGTCTAGAAGCTCTCTTGCCTCTACACCCTTGTCAGCCCCCATTAAAGTCTCTGTCCCCCACAGCAGGTAGTTAGGATTCGTGCATGCTGAGTTTCAGGGACTGTGTGGAACCTGCTGGTGCCTCTGCATCCATGGTTTTTCTTCTTTACTGAAAAGATTACAATTTTCTTGAGGACTGGGAAAAACAAGACAGGGATGGGACAAGTGTGTCTGCCCATCCAGATTCCTCCTCGTATGAAAATAAAGTGCTTGCTTTCCCAGACTCTCCTTCTCCATGGGAGAGGAATGCTCCCTGCTCTGGCCAGTGAGTAGTGAGTAGAAATGGCTGGAAACTTTAAGGAACTGTTTGACTCTCTGACAGATATCACCCACCTGCCTCCTCCCTTGCCTCTCTGGCTCTTTCCTGCCTGGAACCTGAGTGTGATTGCTAGAAGCACAGCAGCTGTTTTGTGACCACGAGGTGATGGGCATGAAGCTATGGAGCCAAAACCCAGCATGTTCAGGGAGAGGAAATGAAAACTACATTCAAAACAAGTGCTGAGCGTTCAGCATGTACCAGGCATAGTTCTTGCACATGAAATGTGAGAATTTACTCCATCCATCCTGTTAGCTGCGTATCTTATTACCCCCATTTGTAGAGGATGAAACCAGAATGACACCAGGCTGTGGACTGCAGCTTTGTGCTATCCACCCCCACCATGGAATCTGGAGTCCTGCTGGCAGTGCCAGTCTGTTGCATAGCCCCTTTTATGTAAAAACAATAATGCATCATTGCTTGGAGGTGCCGTGACTTACAGCTGATTTCACTTTGGACTAACACACTGATATTACCTCATCGGGATATCAAAAGGATAAAATGAGAAAATACATGTCTGTGGAAGGAGGAAAACAGTAACAGTTAATACTGTGTAGAACACGTCGGTTCTCAATAATAATAGACACAAGTGTTTAATCATTCTAAAAAACAAAATAATGACATCAATTGGGCCACAGCCTCCCAAGAATGTCCTCACCCTAGTCCTAAAATCTGTGGATATGGTGTATCATATAGCAAAGGGACTTTGTAGATAGGATTAAGGCTGAGGACCTTGAGAGGGGGAGATCATTTTGGATTGTCAGGGTGGGCCGGGTCTAATCACATGAGTCCTTGAAGCAGGGAACCTTCCTGACTCGGAGAGACAGCAGCATAGGACGGGTCCCACACTCTGTGACTGGTCTCAGCAGAGGCTCAGTGGAGGACCTGTGAGAGGCCCCAGAGGCAGACAGCAGATTAGGAATCAGAGAGCTCAGTCCTGCAACTGTGTGGAACCAAATTCCTCCAGCACCTGATCAAGCAAGAAAACAGATTCTCCCCAAAGGAGCACAGCCTACAGCCTTGCCCACACCTGGAGTTATAAGACCCAGGCTGGACCTCTGACCTCAGAACCATGAGATAGTCCATTTGTGTGGTGTAGCTAGTGAGTTTGTGGTCATTTGTCATAGCAACAACAGAAAATGGAGGCAAATCATAACGGGATCTCAGATGCCGGCTGGGGAGGTTTGCTCAGGGTCGTTAAGGACAACACTGAATAGCTGTCCACCAAGACTGCTGAGGGCCCAGCAAAGTGTGGACTCACAAAGGTTTTCAGTGGGAAGTTGTCCGGACATGGACCATTTCCCCCGTACCTGGCTTCTTCCTGCCCCCTCCCTCAGGAGCAGCCTCTGGCCAGCGCTGGTCTCTGAAGCGTGTGCAAATTCCCAGTAATGAGTCACAGGATGCAGATAACCAAGCTAAGCTGAAAGCAATGTAGTCATCACTCTTAATCAATGTAATTGTACACACCCGATAGGAATTTGAATAATTAGCCTGATTGCTTTGATTATAAGACTGTTTGCTACACTGCCCCGAGGTGTGGATTCCTCACCGATCTGCTGCCATCATTGCCTCCCATAAAGTTTTAATAAGCCAGTGACTGTCCCTGCTGGACCTCTGGGTGGCTTCTTTAGATGAGGTGAACATGACATGCAAGCTCTCACAGGTTTGGAGTTGCCATGTCACAGACATGTTCTTGCCAGATACGTGATTGGCCTGGTTTTGATGACCGGGCATGCACTTCGAGGGCACACTTTCCATAGCCAGAAGAGACCCTCAGTAGTGCAGACGAGGCCTTCTCATCAGTGGGATGGCGCGTGACAAAGCAGGAACACTGGCTGGAGTTCGGAGGGCTGGGTACAGTCTGCAGGGACCCTGTGGCAGCCTCTCTGAAAAGCACCTTGCTCGCGGTCCAGCGATCCTGGTATTTGATAATAAGTGCAAAATGCCATTCTAATGTCAAAAGCTCCATTGAAACAGAGAACAGAAGGGAGAACTCCACGGGTCTTCCTCTCCCGGCTGACCCTCGACCATCAGATAAGTGGGGGTCACGTGGGCTGAGTGGCCGGTTCTCTCTGTCACGGCTAACGAGGGCACGCTCTTCTCAGCAAGCCATCAGGTTTCAACCCAAAGTGGACACTGGTGGCCAGAGTCAAATCTCAAGTGACAAGGGTGCATTTCAAATCAAAATTTGGTGAAACACTTCAGGTCTTGAGGAACACCCGCCCATCTCCAGGATTCTTCCAAGGGAAGGCACATCCCCCTAAGGAGAGATTTGGAAAAGCAGTGAAGCCTCTCATCTGCAGGGACCAGATTACAGGGCGGGTTTGTCAGACACGGTTACATCTGCTGACAAGAAACCAGCTATGTAGAGATGTGAGAAATGGAAGTGCTGCACCAATTTTCCAGAACAAAATCTGCCTCGAAAAAGGTGTAACTTCATGCAAAATATGCTTCATCATTTGAATAACAAAATAAGATATGCAAACACCCGAGACTTCTCAGCGTCTACATGCAGTGTGCAGCAAGTACAAGGACGATGAGGAATATTTCTGAGCTATATTTAACGTGTTTTGTGAGAAAATAATGCGATTTAGAAGTGGGGATGAGACCGTGCCAGAGACTTTGCCTTACAGACTACCAAGTAAGTTTCTGGGCAGGTTTTTCTGTTTCTTATAGATTCCTGCAGGTAATGGCAAAAGCCACCATTAAAATTCATTAGATGAAAAGTAAACGTATGTGACAATTGATGACATTCTCCTCTAAATGGCTAATCCTACTAGGGAGACACCTCTCGTTTGCCAAACCCTATCTACGGTGTCTGCTTTTCTCTCAACAGTTCTCCATTTTCATCTAAAGAATGTTCCTCCAGTTTCAAATCTCTCCCATGCCTACATATCAACAGGACTTTTCACAAACTATCCTGAAAGGCTTCTCAACTTCTCAAAACAGGATGCTGAACCTGCAAGGAAATTCTCCTGTTCCAAGTATCAAGATTGGAAAAATTACTTAAGGGTGACCGACAAGGCTTTTGTGTGCCCACATACAAAGGTCCACAAGAGCAGTTCATTTGGCTGGAAAGAATCCCTGGGAGCTCCCCATGGGGACCTCAGAAGAGCCAGCTGCATGGCCTCACTTTGGGTTTGAGGCCATTCAGGAGCAGCTAAGGCGGTGGCAGACCCCATCCCAGAGTGCATTGCCCTCACACGCTGTTCTCTTCCCATGAGGTCCCTTCCCTCCACACCTTGCCAGGGATTCCCTCAGGAGGAAAACAGAGACTAGTCAAACCTCATCTCACCAAGGCAGTGAGCCACTTTGCTATGGATGGAATCAGATTTACTGAAGCCTTAACCCCCAGTGTGATGGTACTGGCAGGTTTAGATTAGGTCATAAGGGTGGAGCCCCCAAGATAGGATTAGTAAGAAGAGAAAGACAGACCAGAGCACCCACTCCACTGTGTGAGGACACAATGAAAAGTTGGCCATCTGCAGACCAGGAAGAGAGCCCTTACCAGGATCAGATGGTTCCCTGATCTAGACTACCTGACCCCCAGAACTGTCACCCAGTTTTTTTGTTTCAGCAGCCCAAACTGGCCAAGACATCCCCTCACCCACAAAATGTGGCATGATCATCTCTTCTATATGAATTACCCTCTTCCATGGCAATTTGTGTGCTATGACAATTTTCAGAGTGAATGTAAGGCATTTGGCAGTTGGGGAAAACAAAATTCTGTGGGTAGAATTTTTTTCCAAACAGAGATGGCTCACAAGAAACGCTTCATTCAGCATGGTGAGCACAAAGCTAACCTGCTCTCCTCTGGAAAAGCCCATTTGGGTCATCCCAAGATGAGCTAGGTAATCCCAGGTTCCTCCTCTTTCTTTTTTTCTTTTTGAGTTAGAGTCTCACTCAGTCACCCAGACTGGAGTGCCATGGCCGCTCCCGGCCACTACAGCCTCACCTGCTGGGCTCCAGCGATCCTTCCGCCTCAGCCTTCTGAGTAGCCAGAATTACAGGCGCTACCACACCTGGCTAATTTTTTGATTTATTGTAGAGATGAGGTCTTGCTGCCCAGGCGGGTCTTGAACCCGCGGGCTCAGGCAATCCACTCACCTCAGCCTCCCAAAGGCGCGGGATTGCGGGCTGAGCCACCGAGCCCAGCTGGTTCCTCCTCTTTCTACAAAACCCTTCTACACCAGGAGCTGCAGGCAAGAAATAGAACAGAAGGACCCCCTCATCTTCCCCTCAGCTGTCCTTGCCACCATAACTGGGGGAACTCCATTACCTCAGCAGGTACCCGTGGGCAGAAGAGCCTGTACCTCCCATCAGGCAGGCCTGAGCTGGAATCCCTGCTCTGCCACCAACCGTGTGATCCTAAGTCAATTACTGAATCTCTGAGACCCAGCATCCTCACCTAAGAGGCGATGGTGATAATTTCTGCCTCACGGGCTGTTGAAGAAGACGAATAAGATACCTGTGTAGACATCCCTAGCACATCACTCAGCTGGTTCCTTCCCACCGCTCCTCCCTCCTGGCCCCTCTCAGTGAATCGGCAACCCCCAGACATAGGTGTGCCATCTCCCTGCTCCACCAAGACTCGCTCTTCCCCAGGCTCTACTTGAAGGAGTTGGAGTTTAAGACTGTTTCAAAGCCGGGCTCGGTGGCTCAGCCTGTAATCCCGCGCCTTTGGGAGGCTGAGGTGAGTGGATTGCCTGAGCCCGCGGGTTTGAGACCCGCCTGGGCAGTGAGACCTCATCTCTACAATAAATCAAAAAATCAGCCGGGCGTGGTAGCACATGCCTGTAATTCCAGCTACTTGGAAGACTGAGGCGGAAGGATCGCCGGAGCCCAGCAGGTCGAGGCTGCGGTGACTGGGAGTGGCCACTGCACTCCAGTCTGGGCAACAGAGTGAGACTCCAACTCAAAAAAAAAAAGACTGTTTCAGGAGTTCATGGTGGCAGAATCACAAGTCTTGAGAGCCAGTCTCCCTGAGGAAGACCTTGGGTCTCCTGGTGGGGCATTGTGGTCTTATGATGTATATTTATATATTGGTGTTCCCCCACTGTTCCTGGCTCATAACTCCCACAGCCCTTGCTATGGGACAATGTTGGATGTGGCAGGTCCCGGAAACAGAATCTCTCCTCCTCCTCCTGCCCTCCTGCCACCTGCCCAGACTCTGAACTTCCGATTGTGGGTCTTAAAACCTTTCCCAGAGAAGGTCCCGCCCTATACCCTGGGGGGAAGGAAGCTTCCATAAAAACCCAAGAGAACTGGGAGCTTCCAGATAGCTGAAGTTTCCTGCAAGGTGGGGCCAGAGCAGGCAGGGAAACTCTGCCTCCTCCCCACCCCTTACCCTGTCCGCCCTCACCCTACACATGTCCTCCTCTGTATCCTTTGCAATATCCTTTCTAATAAGCCAGTCAACATGTTCCCCTGAGTTCTACAAGCCATTTCCGCAAATTAATCAAGCCCAAAGGTAGAGCCATGGGAACCAACTTGAAGCCAGTCAGTCAGAAGTTCCAGAGGCCCAGACTTGCGACTGGTGTCTGGTGGGGATAGGGGCAGTCTTGGGGACTGAAACCTTGCTCAGTGAGATCTGACGCTATCTCCAGGTAGACACTGTTGAAATTGACCTGGAGGACCTCAGCTGGCATCTGCTACTTTGTAGCGGAAACCCCACATCGGGTCCCAGAAGCCTGCATTGATGATTGCTATGGCATGAGAGCAGAGGGAAGGCCTGCTTTGGGAGAATTTCTCCAAGGCAGGCGTCATAGGAACCTCTGGTCTACACAGTCCCAAGGTTAACTCTGCAGAAAGTGACATGAACCCACACTAAAGGGAACAAAATTGATCAAGCCAACTGACGACAACAACAAAAAACTCTTAAGCTCGATTTCTTTCCTTCTTTTTTTCATCTTCAGGAAACAAAAAATTGGGTATGAGTGAAGCATCCCTGCAGCTCAGAGCTTACAGCCAGCTCTTTGTTTTTCTCCCCAGTGAGCCTGCTGAGAAGCTTAGGCTCTTGGTATCAGCTGTACTCTACAAAGGAACTTGGACTTGTAATCTATTCATAACCCAGCTCTGAATCTGCTCCCCTCAGAACTTCAAGCAATAAAAAATAATAATAATTATAATAATAAAAACCAGGGGAAGGAGGGTGAGGCAATTCAGCATATTTCATTATCTTGGATTTTCCACGTCTTGTTTGCTAGCCTGATGAGAGATGCTACAATCCTTTATGATATCAATCTTTTATGATATTCTTTTTATTGCACTAGATGGTAGGGGAATTGCCCCAAATTAATAAAGACCATATGCTGGATTTTGACTTGCAATCACTTCAGAATAGTGATTGATCTGGCTTGGGAATGAAAACAGTCGTTTTCCCCCTTTCTCTTTTTTAATTGTACGCCTCTCAGAGTCCCTCCAGCCTCCTCTCCTTCCCCACTCTTGCCTTTATGTGCAAACCCAGGATAATGAGAAGATCTGATAAATCTAAGGCATGTATATCTGTTACCCAAAATGGCATTGTAATCTGACCCATCAGTCCACCCACCACCGACTCCATGGCACTACAGACAGTAGTGGCAGCATGGCATGGCTGTGTCTGCATGCACCTGGACACTGGGTATATTCTGGGTGAGTCTGGTCCGCCAAGCATGTGATGTGTGGCCCTGGCACAACCCATTCCTCAAGCCACTAGGAAAAGTAAGAAGATCCTCCTATGTGAAGAATATGCTTCCCCAGTTAGCACAACTCTTCTCCAGGCTGTGGGACAGCTCCCTGCTTGCAGGCCCAGCCTACCTAGGAGATCGTTTTCAACATTCAACAATGCTTATCTCTGGCCAGGCATGGTGGATCCAGCCTGTAATCCCAGCACTTTGGGAGGCCAAGGAGAGAGGATTGCCTGAGTCCAGGGGTTCGAAACCAGCCTGGGCAAATTGATTAGACCTCGTATCTATGATAAATCAAAAAATTAGCCAGGCATGGTGGCCCGCACCTATAGTTTCAGCTACTTGGAAGACTGAAGTGAAAGGATCACCTGAGTCCAGCAAGTCGAGGCTGAGGTGGCCCTGAGCATGCCACTGCACTCCAGCCTGAGGGATAGAGTAAGATTCCAACTAAAAACAACAACAACAACAACAGTGCTTATCTCAACAACATGAATAACTGAAATGACAGTAGCAGCCAAGATGGTCCTTTCATGCCCAACTTAGAGGTAATCCAACTGGAGAGCACAGAAAAACCACCTGGGAAATGTGTTAAAACTTGTGATTCCTAGACCTGTCTTCAGAGATGCAGATTCACTAGGTCTGGGTTGGGCCCAGGAATCTGCATTTTTAACATATCGACTAGGTGATTCTCACATAAATGGTCTAAAGAATGCCCTTGAATAAACACTAATGACAACTTTTGCCGTATCTTAGATGTGTTTAAGGTCGTTGTCTTTGGAATAAAATATCACTAGGCTCCAATCCCAGCTCTGCCACATACCAGCTGTGTGACCCTGCATAAGTTATTTAACTACACTAAGGCTCAGTTTCCTAGCCTAGAGAATGAAGATAAAAATACTTACGTTACACGGTTGTTGAGAATATGAAATGAAACACTATATAGCAAAGTTTAGCACTGGACCTGGTCATTGTAAGCATTTCATATATAGGTAGCTCTTCCTAAGGAAAAATGCTTTAAGGAAAGGAGCCATCCACAAATTGGCTACTGTCTTATTGTTACGTTGATTTTCTATAACAAAAACAGTAGAAATGAACCAAGAGGAGTATTGACATTGAAAAGAGGTTGAGATTTGGGGAAAGTGAACCTTAACAAATTATAAACTAATGATTAGAAGAGAATGTGGAACAGTATTGGGTGTAAGTCAGGAAGTGCCCAAATTTCACAACAGTCGGACATGGCTTGTTGGATTGTGTTAGGCAGAAGTATAACCGAGTCTTCATCTAAAGATGAAGCATGGTCTAAGGAGACACGTGTGGGTGCCAAGTTGACAAGTAGACTGTGTAAGCTGTTTGATGTATAAACTTGGCTGGGTCCCTGTCCCCACATGTTCAAACACAAATCTACTATGAAGGGATTTGGCAACTGAAACTACAGTCCCTAATCAGTTGACCTTAAATTAGAGATAGCTGGTGGGCCTGGATCAGTCAGTTAGGAGGCAAGCTGAGGTCTTCCTTGGAGAAAGAAGAGGTTCCTGCTTGTGGATGCTAGCTTTAACTGGTGCCTGTGGAACCTGTCCTCCCTAGCAGCCTGCCCTACAGAGTTTAAACTCACTTAGCCAGCCCTATAATTATGTAAATCAATACTTTGTATGAAATATAGATAGATGATAAATAATAGATGATAGATGATGATAGATGAGAGATAGCTAGATAGCTAGCTAAATAGATAGACATATATATTAATCAATTCATATCTTTCTATGTTCCACTGGCTCTACTTCTCTGGTTAGGTCTAACATGGTCCATGTGATAGAAATTGGATTCAGAGGAGAATTAAGTTATATGACATATAACTCTACAGTCAATATCAAGCCAACGTCTAACAGAAGAGACAGTAAGTGTGTCTCTTCAGAAGCACAGGGATGAATTTTAGAAGGATATTCTGCTTTCACCTTTAAAATAGTTAATTTTGTTAAATAGTCTTATAGAACAATAGCTGGGAATTCTGTGCTAAATACTAAAGAAAAAACAATTGTGCCCTGGATGTTTAACACTCCATCTCTCAGTAATTCAGAGAGATTTGCAGATTTTATCCTAATGAAACCCTGGTAATACCTCAGTGGATGAATTAAGGAGAGGCATCATTAGTCTCAATCTCAGAGATAAAGCAACTGAAGTTCAGAGGAGGGTGAACCATTGTGAGAGAGACCCCAGAAAAGCCAGGGAGTTCTCCTTCCAAAGCCCTCCTGATTTCTGAAGGTAAAGTAGATGTGAAGTTTAAAAAAAAAGGAAAAAGAAAAAAGATGCTTGAGAAAGCAAGAGAATGATCACGGACAATAGATTTTAAAGAGAAAAATGCAAAAGAATATAATTATAATTGAAAAAAACGTAGCAGCTTAGAGTTTTTTTGTTTTTTGGTTTTTGGAGTTTTTTTGATGCACTGTGGAGTTGAAAATCAGTTACCATCGTCCTACAATCACACTCCCATTTTTGTTTTTGAAATGCAAGTATCAAATGGCAAGTGTAAATTACAGGTGAAGCTCATCCTGCTTTTGCTTCTCTGTCTTTTCCCAGTTTCTCGGTTGAGCACGTGATACTTGTAGTGTTTAAAGATTTTTTTAAGAAAATAAATGCTCTACTTTCTTGTGGTGCTTATTACTCTCCTGAGGTTCAGGACAATGAAACCTGAGGCCCTCGCCCGTCAGCTACCCCTATGTGCCCAAGAGTCTGCTGGCGAGCTTGCTGCATGCCAGCTCCCAGACTTCCCCCACCCACCAGCCCCAGCCTCTGCTGATTGAAGGAATCTGGGGAGTACCTCAGAATCTACATTTCTAGCAAGTTCCCAAAGTGGCTTTTTGACAGCCAATCCAAAAACAGCACTTTGACAGGGTTCAACATGACAGCCAATCCAAAAACAGCACTTTGACATGTAGCACTCCTTACTGGGGAGGAATCTCTTCTGTGGTTACAAAATGCCCAGTAGGTTGAATAAGGGTAGATAAAGAAAAAGCAACCACCAGCCCAGTCTGTCTCCCGTTGACGAAAGCATTTCCAACACTCCGTCCTCACTGCTGTAGCCTCCAATCCCTCCCACCTTCCTCCCAAAGCCCCAAGAGAGAGGCACAGCCAAGTTGGTTCCTACCTTCCAAGTCAGCCAAACAGAATCAAGGCTACAAGCATCCCCTGGCCCAGAGAGGCCAAGGTGAATCAGGTGTCCCCTTGGAGGGGCCGAGGATCCAGAGACACCCCATATTTTAGCCAAGTAGCTCAGAATTGCTTGCTTAATGCCTTGCTGAAACTTGTCATCACAGCAGCCAAGTAAAATTATATGTACCTCTGCACATGCGCCAGGCACATTGGCTACCCAAATATCCACAATCATATTCTGTGAATGGAGAAGATGCTGGGTCTGAGGAAAAGGCTGAGCTGACCCTGGGTAGGAAGAAACGTCTGGTGTGACTCAGTATCCATGTCTGGTTGTAGCAATGTCCCCTAGTGGTTGGTTAGAAATGCAGTACCTCAGATCCAACCTCAGACCAGGCAAATCACAGCCTGTATTCCAACAGGCTTCAGAAGCACTGGGCTTAAAGACACAGGCAACCAGAAATGACCAGAAAGCAACCCATCCCCATCACAACTCCCCAGACAGCCGCTTCTTGGGCCCCTGTGAACAGATTGGCGGTACCCTTTGACCGCCAGAGGCTAGCCTGCAGGAGCCCACCCCTTGGTCTGGGCCTGAAGGTCCAGGACGTCCCTCTTGGGCTGGGATGTCTGCTGTCTTTGTCTCAAGCCAGCCGACTCCCTGAGTAGCCTCCCCTGCTCAACCAGCCTGGGCCCAGAGCCTGAGGACGCCCTTCAAAGCACCGCTCTATGCCTGGGCAGTGGGTAGCTCCATTCATTCATGTCCCAAGCCCCCTCCCTTCACATCCCAAAAATTCTCAGACAGTTGAAGTCATGCTCGTCATCATATGAACAAATGTGGCAGGGGGCAGGGTGAGGCTTAAACACAGGAAAAGACCAGGACAAAAAGAAAAACAAAAACCAACGTGCAGGCAGTCTCTCTCTCTCTCTCTCTCTCTCTCTCTCTCTCTCTCTCTCTCTCTCTCTCTCTCTCTCTCCCCCCAGTCTCTGCAAGGCGGATGCTTCTCTTTCCTGCTTAGCAGGATGCAGCATCTCCGGCAAGTTTTTTTCTCCTTTCTCTTTTCCTTTTAAATAGACACATTTCAAATGTCAGTGGGTGAGAGCGGGGCCAAGTCCGGGAGGTTCAGGAGACCACACAGCTTATGGGTTTGATCTTGGCGGCTGCTTCTCCCAGGAGGCGAGGAGGCCACCCGGGGCAGGGTGAGCCCCCCAGAAGCTCATGGAGGGGGCTCCCTCTCAGGTTAACCTTATTTACAGATGTGACCCCAGTGACTGCAGCCTTGAAAGGAAAACCTTCTTTCCCCCGCCTGCTCCCCTCCCTAGCCCCCTAGGGAATGGAAAGGAAGCAAGGCCAGGTTAAGTGAGGGAGACATTGAAAGCGGAGGCTTCTTAGCTCAGGTCTGAGGGGCTGGCTGAGTGGCAGGACCTCGGCTGGTATTTGTTTCTCCCACCTTCCTCCCAAAGCCCCAAGAGAGAGGCACAGCCAAGTTGGTTCCCACCTCCCAAGTCAGCAAAATGGAACCAAGTTTGCAAGCATCCCCTGGCCCAGAGGGGTCAAGGCGAATCAGGTGTCCCCTTGGAGGGACCGAGGGTCCAGAGACATCCCATATTTTAGCTGAGTAGTTCAGACTTGCTGGCCTAATGCCTTACTGAGACTTGTCATAACAGCAGCCGAGTAAAATTAAATGCACCTGCGTTGTGAAGTGATAAATCCTGGGCTACATGCTCAGTCCTCCCGTATTTCAAAGCAGGGAAGCTTATTTCTGCAAGGCTGTTAATAACAAAAGGGACTGTCTAGGGAAGGGGAAGTTTGTGTCTGCCTTCAGCTTTCTCAGATCTGGCCTGGAAGCAGAAGAGAGTCTAGGGTGCAATGTTTTCCTGAGGTTCACAGCGGCCATAGTCTGGGGCCACCAGAACATCCACAAAAACGGGCTCCTGTGTCCCTCAGGAGATGTAAATGGGAGGTGCCTTTGTGTTTGCTAGGAGAGGCTGTGTGGCCCCTAGATTTTAAATAGCTATGGGAGTCCTTCCAGCCCAATGGCAAAGAAGGCTTGGAGTGGACACTAGAGGAAGGAAGGAGGACAGAACGACAGGCCAGCGAGATTCAAGAGGGGACAGGATGGAACAGAGAAGAAACTAGGTTTGAGGAAAACGTGAGACATCCTGAGCAGAGTGGTGAGCAGCCCCGGGAAATCCTGTCCAGGAGATCCTGAGCCAGAAGGAACATCTGGTGTGACCGGAGCCAGCCTTCCCCATCTGGTCAGAAGCCTGGAGAGGCTCTACACGCGGCCCTCCACGCCAGCACCACTGGCCATCCACAGCGTCTCTTCCTGCTCCTCTCTACACATGGACACCTACTCGTTCCCCAAGACACTCACCAAATCCTGCCACCTCTTCAGAACCTTCCTGGCCTTCCCCACACAAGCCAGCTGTGTCCTCCCCTATTCTCCCAAAGCCTTTTGTTAAACTCAGAGCTCATGGTTCTTGAGGGAGATAACCCAGGGTCAAGAGGGCAGGTTCTGGCCTGTCTGCATAAAGCAAGACCTGGCTGCCCACTACGAGCTATACAACTGTTGGCACATTTTGTTAAGTCCTCATGTCAACTATAAGATGGAACTAATCGTAGTGCCTACCTCCAGGGTTGCTGTGAGGACTGAGTAGCTGTATCAGAGCTTGGAATGCTGCTCTGTACTCTGCAAACACTTGAGTACCAACCATCATGATGATGAGGTTTGTCACCACTGCATGCATGCACTCCTGGGGTGGAGCTGTCTCCGTACGCAGTGGCGTCCTTGGCGGGCACGGTGACTGACATGTAGTGGGCCTAAATACATGCTTGGTAAACAAAAGAATGCTTCAATATTCCCCGTTACTTGTGGAAAAGAAGTTACTTTATGCTAAAAATAAAGTAGAAGAACCCTGACTATGCCATGGGAAGAGATACAGGCCTGAATCCATGGTGTCTCAGGACTTACCATGGTCTGCATAGACCAGCGTCCCCTGGTTCCCCAGAAACTGACCTGCCATGCCCAGCCTGCCTTGCACCTGGGAGTGACTCGGGCCAGGATTGTGGTTGACCAGTGGCCCTTGAAGTATATTTCTCGCAACAGTGACTCCAAGAAGAAAGTCTCCATGGCCAACTTCAGCCTTGCTAGTCATGGCCAAATTGTTCTCCAAAACAGAAGGAACCACTCTACATTCTTGCCACACTGGGGAGAACTTCCATCACTCAGCAACTTCTCCAGCACTTGGAATTCCTATCATCAAAAAGGAAAGTCAGGAAGACAGAAATAAAACGCTACACTTCTCCCTCCCCACCCCCAGTGTTCACCATGCTGAAGGCTCTGAGTGGCCTAATTTCAGAGAGAGTGTAAGAAAGGATGGAAGGAAGAAGGAGGGGAGAGAGGGAGGAAAAGAGGACAGGAGGGACGAAGGGTAGGAGGGAGGAATGAAGGAGGTAGGGAGGGATGGAAGAAGAGAGGGAGGAAAGAGAAGGACAAATTCATAAGCAAGCAAAATACAGGAGGAAAATGAAAAAAAATCTGCTCACCCTTCCTTGACATGGTGTTTTCCAACTTTATCTGATCGTGAAATCATTCTCCCCTTACACGACCCCTTACACTGAATTATGTGGAGTTCCAAGGAATACACTTTGGGAAATTCTGCATCATGGCAACATTATTTTTTTTTTTTTTAATTCCCCCACATTTGTTCAAAAACTATGGTGGAATGCATCAACTTAACTTCAAGGAGTATGTGCACATTGCCGTGTGTTGCTTAGGTCACTTAGCTCAGATTCTCACAACAGCGTGTTCCATTTTCCTATAACAACTGCTCAGTCAAGCATTGGCACTGACCAGTTTACATTCAAGTGCCAAATGCGTAATTTAAATTGTAGAACAGTTGATTCATGTTCCTATATGCCCCATTTACTCGGCGTCTAGGCTGCTTCTGAGGTTAACTGTTTAATTAAAACCCCCTGTGCTGACGGTAGGTGCATCTCCTGAAGAGTCGGATGCCTCGGCTGCTCTGGCCTCTCCCTCTCTCAGGCCGCATAACCCCCTGGGCCTCCACTCCTGCAGGGACTGGGGACAGTGTCGAAACAGGTGACCTCTGAGGCCCACACGGCACCTGCATTTGGATTTCCAAAGCCTTGCTGTGGCAGACTTCGCTAAACCACGACTCCTCGCCATGGTCTAAATGTTAGACTTGTACAATTTAAGACTTGAACAGATTTAATTTCCTAAAAGCCTCTAATCAAGACCAAAACCTTTTACTTAAGCAATTAGAAAACAATTAGCTGGGGAAATAAAAACAATTATAACTTGCCAAATGGGCTTCTTCCCTCCTGTTAGATACTGCCAAGACCCTAACTAATACTCCTGACCACACAGAGACCACTTGGGCATCATAGAGTCTGTGGACAGAGGCACGAGGTAATGCAATGCTCTACCGGGGAGTGAAAGGTGCTTGCATTAACCTCAGCCTCTCGCAGGGATTTGTGTGTAAGTAGATGAGATGCCTAATGTGTGCAGTGCTTGGTTTTCCTGTTCATCAATCCATCCTGACACCCAAGCACGGGGGGACTCCACAAGCCCAAAGCCGTGGACACCGATGTCACTCTTTCTCTCACACCACCACGGACTCGGGAGTCTTTCCTCAAGATGGCGGGCTCCATGTGCACAGTTCTGAACCTTTTAAATTAATGGCATGTAGAGCCTCTGACCCCAAGCTCCAGTAGATTCTTGTTAGAAAATGTCTTTATAGCTGGGCGCAGTGGCTCAAGCCTGTAATCCCAGTACTTTGGGAGGTGGAGGCAAGAGGATTGCCTGAGCCTAGGGTCCAAGATCAGCCTGGGCAACTTGGTGAAACCTCACCTCTACAATAAATAAAAAAATTAGCCAGGCATGGTGGTGCACACCTGTAGCTCCAGCTACTTGGAAGACTGAGGCGGACGGATCACCTGAGCCCAGCAAGTAGAGGCTGCAGTGGCCGTGAGCATGCCACTGCACTCCAGCCTGGGTGACAGTAAGACTCCAACTCAAAAAAACAAGTCTTTATTTTACATGAAGCTTAAAGGGATTTCTCAATTTAAAACACAAAAATGGAGCAGCCGCCATCTTTAAATTCTTTATACCAGTTCCTTTCATTTTCTGGTTGCCTGTTCTCATCCTCCCTGACACATGTGTTCTAATGTTGAGCAAGGCATTTCATCCCTCTGGGCTTTGGTTTTCCATTTATAAAGCAACAGTACGCGTTTAGCCATCTATTTTGCAAGCCGTCTCACTTGCCCCACTTCCACGCTTGATGTGCCTGTTTTCATCTCAGGCAATGCTCTCCCCTTTCCGGGCCTCAGCTCTCTCTTTGGGAAGCAAGGACAAATTCTCTGAGAGTCCTCCAAGCTCTACATGGTAGAATGTACTAGAGTGATTTTGCCGTAAATGTTGGCTGCTGGAGGCCTGCTATAACAAACCACCATAGACTGGGCGGCTTAAACAACAGAAACTTATTTTCTCATGGCCTGGAGATGGGAAGTCCAAAGTCAAGGTGCTGGCAGAACTGGTTTCTCCTAAGGCCTGTCTCCTTGGCTTGCAGACAGCTGCCTTCTTGCTGTGTCCTCCCAGGGTCACCCTATGATCTGTGCTGTCTATGTCCTAATGTCCTCTTACAAGGACACCTATCAAATTGGATTAGGGCCCACCCTAATGACCTCATTTTACCTTAATTACCTCTTTAAAGACCCTGTCTCCAAATATAGCCACATTCTGAGACAGTAACAGGACCTCAACATATGAATTAGGGGCCAGGGGGCACAGTTTAGCCCATAATAAGGAACCTGACAATTTTCCTTTTTTTCTCCCTTTTACTTTTTGTTTTTTCCCATTTTCAACTTTGTTAAAATTTTTCTCCTCTTTTTCCCTCCTCTCTGGCCCACATGACAGATTCTGTCCAAGCAGGGTTGAGAGGGAAGGCACTGGATCCAGGTTCCCTAGGCTTAGCTGACCAGGCACATGCCCTGGAGTAAGTCTCCAAGGCCCTTTAGCTGGTTTTCTCCTCCATAAAAGGTGGATGAGAACAGCAGGACCTGTCTCCTGAGCCTTGGGAGGGCTCAGGGAGTTTAGTGGTCAGGACAGTGTGAAGTGCCAGAACAGTGTGAGGCAGCCAGAACAGTGTGAAGTGGTCAGAACAGTGTGAACCACCAGAACAGTGTAAATGGGGCAGAACAATGTGAAGCATTCAAAACAGCATGAAGTGGCCAGGACAGTGTGAAGCAGTCAAGACAGTGTGAGGCACCAGAACATTGTGAAATCGCCAGAACAGTGTGAGGTAATCAGGACAGTGTGAAGTGACCAGAAAAGTATGAAGTGGCCAGGACAGTGTGAAACATCAGAACAGTGTGAAGCAGTCAGCACAATGTGAAGCGGCCCGCACAATGTGAAGCAGTCAGAACAGTGTGAAGCAGCTAGGACAGTGTGAAGTGGTCAAAACTGCCTGTAGTGGCCAGAACAGTGTGAAGTGGTCAGAACAGTGTGAAGCACCAGAACACTGTGAAACAGCCAGAACAGTATCCAGCTCAATACACAGTGGCTTTGATCATTCAGTTTGCCTGGACATTACTGTGGGCTGGTTATGGAGAAACCAACTTGTCGAAGTTCATGAGACATTTTGATGGAGGAAGCTTGGGATGGGGCAGGAGGGGGACTCTGAAATGAGAAGACCGATTGCCAAATACGCACACCAGATTGGGTCCCCAGTCAGCTCCCCAGGGCCAGCAAAGAAAGGATGCAGTCAGTGATGGATGAGGATACAGAGCTGCTTGAGGCTACATCAGGTGACAAACCTGACCCTGAGTGAGGAAGAGGAAAACGTCCTGACATTGCCACACAGAACACAGAATTGTAAGGCCTGTGAAGACCCAGCAGAGTTTGGACAGCACTGGGATGGGGTCGTGAGGAGCACCAGGAGAAGCACTATCAGCCTGACCCAGCTGTCTCAGGCAGGACTCCAGCCCTGGCTTTTGCTCAGGAGCAGGTAAGCAGTGACCATCACGCAGCAGACAGACTGCAGGATATGGGCTGTGGGTAGGAGCAGAAAAGATGTTTTCTTTCCAAAGGTGGCAGGAGCGCAGGACTGGGTACTGGCCGAGCTTCTGAACTAAGATTACTTGTGAAATGGGCAATCTAATTGTTAAATAATGGCACAGAATTTAGCCTTCAACACCACATGAGTTTCCCAAGCCCATCAGGTCCACCGTGGCCCTATGATATTGTGACTGAGTCATGGCCGGAGGACGAATGAATGTCAGAGGTGACAGAAAGCTTGGCAGTGGGCGAAGCAAAGAGAAGGAGGTTTCCCCGACAGTAAACAGGAGGCATCCAGGGAGCCTCAGGGCCAAATGGGGAACTATAGCCCTTGATCTATACACATAGAAGAAGACAAGGGCTCCCCTCTAGGCCAGAGAGGCCTCGCTAGAGGATCCCACCCTCCATTGTTCTCAGTCCTTGCATATACGTCAAAGGAGGCCAGCCAGGAGTAGAATGAGTCACCCGGTTTGGAAGGACTGTCCTTCCTTCCGTCCTTCCTTCCGTCCTTGCCTCCCTTCTGCCCCCTCCCTATTCTCTTCCAGGGCCAGCGCCAGGGCAGACCCATCCAAAGACTGCTCTGTTCCTCCCTCCCCCTGAGAGACCCTCCCCGGCCACCCGTGTTGCCAGGGTCCATTCATCTAGAGCCGCTCACAGCCCGGCTACAAAGGCCTTTCATCCCTCACATCCCGCCACCAAGGCCTCCATGGGAAGAGACTTCAAAGGGCAGGCCGGGTGCCTTCCAGCCTGCGGGATCACCAAGCACGGGCAGGAAAGAGAAGTCAGCCTACCGGGACAGACTCTGCCTCTGCTGTGAAGCTGTCATCTGTTCATAGCAACGCACAATCTGCCATGGCCTTCCTCTTCTGGATCCTTCCATTACCGTGTCTTTTAGAGAAGCAGGAACTTCAGAGGAGAGTCTGAGCTCGCCCTTCCTCTGCCCAAGAACCCCTTGTTGAGCACAGATGAGATGCTCAGTCTTACAGCACCCCGTAGGTCGGGTCTTGAACCAAGTGGTGCTGGTGTAGCCCCTGATGTCCCAGAATGTCCTCCTTGACTAAACCACATTCCAAGAATAGGTCAAGCAGGAGGTGCCAAGCAGCAAGCAGGACACTCAAGGGGCCTTTCCTCTTGCTGATCATAGGGTCACGCTAAAGTCACCCAGTCCCTTTTTTAGTCTGTCTTTTAAATTGAGGTGGAGATACACTTTCGTGGTTACAACTATTTGAACGTTTGTGGTTTATTCCCAAGTCCCATCAGAACAAGACTGACCGTGAATGAGAGTGTCTTTCTCCTCCCACCCCCACCTTCTTTCTTGAGTAAGAGATGGCCACCCTGACAGGGCAGCATCCCAGACAGAAAGGCATTCTCAGTCACCTTCCACCTGGCCACATCCATCCACGTTGATGGATGTTAACGTACATGCTCTCCCTGAGGGACCCAGGGCCACAGGACTCTGATGTGGGAGCCAAGCCCCAGAAGGGGTCATCTGAGCCCTGAGGTATGACAGAACACCAGAAGGAATCCGTCTTCTGCTCTGAGGCTGCAGAGCTGAACCATTTTTTTGCACTTGTTCTTTTTGGCCCTAAATCTGGCACTAACATTTCTACTTGGGAAAGCCCATTGAACTTGGGTAGAAGGGCATAGTTCTTGCCGAAGACCAAACTACTAGGTACTCCTCATACAAGCAAGAACCCCTCAAGCCCCAAGGGGATCAGCACTACAACTACTCCTCTCAGGACTGTAGGCCCATGCCACAGCCTCCTCCTTTCCACTAGCCTAGGTGATCTGGCATGAGGCAGTTCTAGAAGCCCCCGGAAGAACTCAGCCCTCAATAGTCGCAGGCTGAAAGCTCTGCCCCTCCTGGGGGCAGCCCTTTGAAGACTAGACATTCTCTCCCTGCAGGGGTCAAGTATGGCTGTTTGACAGCTGACTGCGAGACCCAGGGCTCTTAAGGATAGCGGGGATGTCACACCAGCCTGGATGACAGAGATGAAAGTCAGAGTCCTCCTGCTTCTTGGTAGAGGGATCCAAGCCAGGTCAACACCACCATTCAAGAAGTCTGGAACTCAAACTTACGAATTGATGGGTCAGAGTCCACGCTCCTTACACCCGTGTCAGTAGGCAGCTCGGAGGTGGAGTGGGGCACTAACACCACCAGGTGTACAAGGCACACCATTCCAATAACTTTATTCAAGGATTTATTGTTTGGGTAAATAGTTCATTAACAGAGACAGTATGAACTTGGAATACAAAAGGCTTCATGAATTTTTAAGACAGAACGTTAGACTTGAAAGGAATTTTCTCGCTTGAAGAGGAGACTCAAGCAAAGCCCTTGGAACTTCAAGCCAACTCAGCCGCTATGCTCTGCCCCAGGGGTTAGGAGTTTGGGAAACCTTGATGACAAGCATGATCAGGAAGGCCTGTGCTAGCTCCTGGCTTCTGCAAGCACCTCCTGTCTCTTGCCTGGGGTCCTAGTTCTCTCAAGAGGTGAGATAAGGTGAGATAAGGTAAAAACTGCCCCTCCCACAAAAAAGCCTTTCTGGCAGGACACTGTGGAAACTGTGGGTTCAGAGACACCTGGAGCCCTGACAGAGCTCTGAGGGTGGTCGGGGCTAACCAAGTTCCCTGAGACGACCTCAGGAAGATCTGCTGCTTCTAGCTGCGTGATCTTGGGAACACCCCTTAGCCTTGACTATGTCTTGGTTTCCTCATGTGTAAATAGGGATCAAAGTAACAGAACACACTTGTGTGTCATGAGAAAGACTGGAGGAATCTAGATGGAGTGCTTAGAACTGTGCCTAGCTCTCATCAGGTTTGCTAAAAAGTATTTTGATAGGCCAGGCTCAGTGGCTCACCAGCGTTTTGGGAGGCCAAGGTGAGTGGATTGCCTGAGCCCACAGGTTCAAGACTCACCCGAGCAACTTGGTGAGACCTCATCTCTACAACACATCAAAAAATTAGCCGGGCGTGGTAGCACGCGCCTGTAGTTCCGGCTACTTGGAAGGCTGAGGTGGCAGGATCGCCAGAGCCCAGCAGGTCAAGGCTGCTGTGGCCAGGAGCGTGCCACTGCACTCCAGTCTGGGCGACAGAGTGAGACTCC
>NW_007231622.1:1087322-1105374 GCF_000164805.1 Carlito syrichta | reverse complement strand
ATGGGTCTCTTAAAGGCAGTATATTGTTGCCTGGTGATATTTTATCCATTTTGCCATTCTATGTCTTTTCAGTGGTGTGTTTAGTCCGTTCACATTCAGCCTAATTATTGAAATGTGAGAGTTCATCTCTATCATAGAGTTCTTATATAGTTGTTTTTCTTCCACTTGGTTTTTTTTGTCTTTCTTTTGGTTTTGGGGTTGGTTCATGTATACTTTATTCTTTTCTCTGTACTCTTGTGAAGAATGTTGTTCTTTTTCCTTTTCTTCTGTGTTTAGGACTTTCTTAAGTGTTTCATGTAGAGGTGGTTTGGTGGCAGCATAAGTTCTTAGGGATTGGATATCTGGGAAAGATATTAATTCTCCCTCGCTGATGAAGCTTAGCTTGGCCGGGTAGGTGGGGGTTGTTGATAGGTAGGCAGGGCAATGGAAATCTCTGCCTGGAGAATGGCGGAGGCAGATTCTCTTCCGTAGATCTATTTCTCTCCACTTGTCTGGGTCCCCAAGCTTGGGATCACGTGCTGAGTGCCTCAGCCAGGGTGGGCCCAGAGCTCCAGAGCTCCAAAGCTCCAACGGGCAGGCGGTGAGCGGTGAGAGTGGCCCTGGCCCCCCCACAGGGTACTTCAGCCAGGAATGGGACTGGTGTCTCTGAGGGGCGGGCACCCAGAGCCTCCCTGAGTGACCGGTGACTTGGTGCTGGGTGCTGGGCGAGAGACGATGTAACCAGGGAGGGATCTGAGGCCCGAGACTCCCACGCAGGCGAGAGTCGCGTATGGTGGAACAGCCGCAGCAGTGGGCTGCAACATCCAGCCCTGTGTGGGACCGAAGGTCTCTGGGCCTCGGACCAGCACGGCTGGTGGTGGGCTGGGGGATGGGGGAAGGAAAGTAAGAGTCTTTTTGGGAACTCAGGTTCGGAGAATCTCACAAGTTCACCCTTCTTTTTTTTTTTTTTTTTTTTACTTTTTTATTGGTTTGTTATATACATCCAGGAAAATACACATAGCTAATGAGTTTTAAGCCAGAGTTTAATCAACTTGGTTAATAAATTATTATTTTTGTTACTTTCACATGGAATTTGCAGATCCACCAGCTTTTTAAAGCTCTTTCTCACTCCTTGAAGATGTCTAAAGTTCCCAGGCAGAAAGAATATAAAATAATTGTGTTCTCTTTTTTTTTTTTAGTGATTACATTTCTTTTTTAAATTTTTAGAATTTTAGTTTTAAAAGGTGTGGGGTGCACAATTTAGGATTAGGTACATAAGAGGTCTTCGGACAAGTGAAGTTTGGGCCTCCCGCTGATCCTCACTTCCCCTGGTTTGGGATCAGTTACCCTAATTGATGTTATATCCCCCTACACATTTCTCTAAAAAAAAAAAGTTAAAGAAAAACAGGAGTATAAATCCCAATATAGCATCTTGCTCTTTTTCTCACTCTTATTGTTTATGGAGTTAGGAAAGGTTTTGTTTGTTTGGTTTTTTTTTGTAGAGATGGGGTCTTCCTGTGTTGTCCAGGCTGGCCTTGAACTTTTGTGCTCAAACAATCCTGCCTTGGCCTCCCCAAGTGCTGAGATTACATTTATGAGCCACTGCACCCAGCCTCATGCTAGTTTTGTTGTCAATCCTCAAACTGCAAAAGTTAAAGCCACAGTGCATAATAAGTGCTTAGTTAAGATGGAAATGACACTACATGTATAGGTGGAAGACATGAACAGAAACATGTTCTGATTGATGGCAGTCAGGTTTCAGGCACCTGCTGGGGGTTTTGGAACATATCCCCACTGAATAAGGAGATCTACCGTATAGGTTAAAAAAATGATTATCTGTAGTAAGAACTTTTAAATGAACAAAGACATGACTTAGTGTAAAATAACTTTCACCTTGGACCCTCTTGTTTTTACATGTGCCCTTTTGATTAGTTGACCTACTCTTTTCTCTTGTAAATGGGTATCAGTGTTTCTGTGACACCACATCTCTCCAAAAAAATAATTGAAAAATTTGCTGGGTGTGGTGGCACGTGCCTGTGGTCCTAGCTACTCAGGAGGCTGAAATTGGAGGATCACTTGAGCCTAGGGGTTTGAGGTTGCAGTGAGCTATGATTATACCACTGCATTCCAGCCTGGGCGACAGAGCGAGGCCCTGTTTCTTAAAAAAGAGAAGAAAAAAAACCCTAGCGTGCATTTATTTTTCCTTAACTACAATTGTATGAATAGAAGATTCAATCTTGCTCTATATCTTGGCAACTACAGCATACCATTGGTATTATTTCTTTATTAAGTCAAGACCTTTTACCTTTTCACTTAAAGGAAGCCCTTTATGACTTCCCTGCTGACAAGTTGCCAACATCACTACTCTTGCATTTTGCGGTTATTATTAAGTAAAATAGGAATTACTTGAATATAAGCACTGATAATGGACACAGCTACTAAGTGATTAACAGGCAGGGGCAGACTGGGTAGTGTATACAGTGTGGATACACTGGACAATGGGCAAAGTCACATCCCAGGCGGAATGGAGCAGGATGGTGCCAAGTTCCATCACACTACTCAGAAGAGCACACAGTTTAAAACTGATGAATTGTTTATTTCTAGAATTTCCATTTAATTTTTCACACCAAGGTGTTAACCAGGGGGTAGCAGAAACTACAAAAAGCAAAACCCCAGATAAGGTGGTATATGACTGTATTTCTTCCTCTCATGCTTTTGTGTATATAGTATTTCCTTTTCATTTTAACCATCAACTCATGTAAATTTATCTTGCAGTAGTCTCCAGTGACCTAAAACTTCTTCCTTGTAGTAACTCGTTTGCATTCTTAAATAGGTAATTATGTACTTGCAGTAATTAAATGCTAGGTACATGAAGCCAAAGTGCTGTTAACCACTATGGAGTGAGTGTTCAGTCACTTTGCCAATATAGTCAGATATTAATTGTCCAGGTGCTGATGCTCCAGTGGATAGATTATTTATGGCCCCTGCTCCTCCTCCTTCCTTCTGCTTAGTGACTACTCCTTGACTTGTTAGCACACTTGCCAAAGGGGTAGACAGGTACTTCAAAAATGCTTACAGTTTAAGCAGTTCTATTAGTCAAATTACTATTAGCAACATTTGCCAGGATTTCATGGGCAGATCATTGAGACTGGTTGGCTTAAAAAACTACTGAACATCTTTGTGGATTACAGGTACATAGACCTGGTGTCATCATCATCCTCTGTAACCGCACTGCTGCCAGATATATAGACTTAACGTATAACAGATGGTTTCCCATATATTAACTCATTTGAGCTTTGCAGTCATTTAAGTTATATACTCATTACATTTGCATATTCAAAGTTGTTTCTCTACAACCGAAGCGACCCAATTTCTGCTAACATTAACATAACGTTTTCTGAAGAATGTAACAGTACACTTTTTTGTCTTTCTGTCACCTTGGATTCTCTTGTTTTTACATATACTCTATTGATTAGTTGACTCTTTTCTCCTGCAAGTGGGTTTCAGTGTTTCTGCTGTTGTAGAATCAGGGTTCTCTTCACCTCATCCCCTTTGCTTTGAACAGAACTCCTCATTCATGCTTTTGCTTAGAGCAGTAGATTTCTTCTCAGGCCCTGCCCCAAGTCTTTTGCAGCTAACTTGAAATGTCTGCTGCCCTGGCACCTCAGAGGCCAGTGCTTGCTGTCTGTCACCTGTTCCTCAGCCCCTTCTCTTGGCCAAATGCTGTTTGTCCAGGCTTAAGAGTTTCATATTAGCTATAATTCTATTGATTCTGTACAACATCACACATGACTTCCATTCTTCTATTTCCTAGAGCATCTTATGAATATCTTTATTCTCCTTTTATTCCGCTCTGCTTACTTTAATGGTAGAAGCCATATAACTAATGTATAAGGGAATTGACCTCAGAAATAACTGCTTAATAAAATATATTTCATTGTCTTGAGTAATGTTAAGTTTCTTTTCATTCTACTATACTTTCATTTCTCACTTTCTTTTCCTATCATATTCCCTTCTAAAGTGGACAGGAATTCTTCATTTTCATCACATTAAGTTTGGATTTGGACTCCTGCTCCACCACTCTGGCCTGTTCTTGTTTTCTGTGCTCATTTCCCTGTTTTTTTTCCTAATTGTACATGATGTACTAAATGTAGCTTACATACCTTTTAAGACTAGACTCTACTTTTTTCACGTTAGGTATACTTCCTTATAAGAAGCCCAATAGGACACACATCCTCACTTGTCATTTTAATTCTCTACCCCGTGGAATGCTGGTCACATAAATGTCATCATGTAACTTGGGAAACTAAACAGTGATTAGGTGGTTTTCCTTTATGACATGTAAGGGTCCACCCATCTGCTAGTATGACACCTTGATCATCAGGATATTAAAGAAAAAATTGTCGCTGTGCTCAAAAGCTTTTTTGTGTGTGTGTGGCTTAATACAGCAAGTAGCCTTCCTACTTTTATCCTTTCAAAGAAACCATATATATAGAACAAAGAGAATCTCTGACAAAACCAGTCAACTGTTTCCCACTCCTTTTGGACTTTGTGACACTGTATACCATTCTTACCAGTTTTTCAGTAAGATGCCTACAAAAAAATCTTGTAATTAGTGTTCAAGAAAGTTAGTAGCCTCCAGTTTCTTATAATTGTAGTGAGTTTGTTTGTTTGATGTACTGTAGTTTACAGAGGGCTTTGTTTTAAACTATGCTATGATGATTCTTTCTTAACAGCCATCCCTAGAGATAGGTTGTAGCCTCCATTTATTTAGTTAGTTCGTTAGTTCGTTAGTAATTATTCTAAAGCTTTAGAGTTCCCTTAAACTGCTAAGTAAAGTTACTATGGAGTTTCTGATACTTTTCCCAAAATCCACTGTCTTTGCTGGTGACTAGGAAAGAGGAAGCTTGAGGAAGACTTTCCTAAGGCTAAGGCAGAGACGGATCTGAAATCACCACACTGAAGAAGTAAGACTGACTTTTGTTTATTTTTAAGAGAGAAACCTAAGGAGGCAAGGACTTCGAATTGGGGTGGGTTGCCAGGAAGGCTTCAGAATAGGCATGTGCTTCATGTTGCCTGTCAGAGCTGCCAGGGAGAGTGCTTAGGGGATCGCTTCCACCTGAGGAAACACGGTACCTACATGTCTTCCTGGGATCTCTCAAGAAATGTCACCTCTCCTAGTCAGTTTTATTATGTTTTAGGTATTTAGAACTCTGTATTCCAGAACATGGAGGCTTATCACCCATAACTTAGGTAAGCATGGATAGGTTTACCCTGTGAATTAGGACAAAGCACTTCAACTTTCTGAGCCTTGTTTTTCTTATCTGTAAAATGGTAATTCTTTTATTTTCTTTTTTTTCCTCCGGGTCTCACTCTGTCCCCTAGGCCAGTGTGCTGTGATACAATCACAGCTCATCACAGTGTCAACATCCTGGGCTCAGGTGACCCTTCTACCTCAGCCTCCTGAGTAGCTGGGACTACAGGCGCATGCCACCATGGCCAGCTAATATTCTGATTTTGGGGTTTGCAGTGTGTTCATGTTCCTTCCTACCTCTTGTTCCTTCCTACCTCTTAGGTTACTTCTCTTGTTGGCTTATGTCCCATGGCTATACACACTCCTTATTGTCTCCAGTGGCCCTGTGGTGGGTTACCCAGCATGCACCATCCATGATCTTGGTGTGTGGTGAGGCAGAAGGGTACCTTCCTACCGCATGATTCAGATGAGGAGGCGAGCTGCTGTGTCTGGGGGCACATCATTTCCTCCCAGGTCTATGCTTGGACTAGAAGCCATGCTACCCTGTCCTCTTTCCCAGTGCCCATTCCACAGTGACATTGCTGCTCAACTAGCAAAGGCCATTGAGATACATTTAGTATCCTTCAGTTCCTCTGAAAGCTGAGTGTCTAAAATTCTTCACTCTACTCCATCTCTTCGCTTACTTTCTATTTTAAATATTTCTGTAGGTGGATTTACATCACCTTCACTTTTAAAATTAGAACCTCTCTTAAAGGTAAAAAAAAACCACACACCTCATTATTTGATTGTTAATCAGACACTGTCAAACTTTAGACAGCTCCTAGACAAACGCAGCAGTACTTTTGTGCTATTTCTACTTACAGATTCTGCTACTTATCTCATAGCTAGATGGTTCCTTTTGCCATCCCCTATATTTAGCATAGATGGTTTTGGCAAAATCAGGATGTCTATTTTTCTCTCAGTGTTTTTCTGCCTGTCCCTTTCCAACATTTTCTTGTACTTTGTATAAAGATTTTATTTCAAAATATTGAAAAATATTTAGATCCCTTAGGTTCGGTGTAGGTTCATTCTTGCCATCCCATGTTGTATCTGTCTTTCTCCCACTGTCTTAGTTCATTTGTAGCCCTTGAAAAACTCCACTCGTTTGTTGTTTAAAATATGAGTGATATCCTCTGAATGAGAATCAAGTCAGGTATGTGCAAAAAGATTAATAAATAAATCATCTTTCTGAACCATAAATGCCAACATTGCCACCTCTTCATACAGAGCGTAGCCCCTCTTTTTCAATTCATTGTTGAATAGGTTCCAAGTTCAGCAAAATCAGGAAAATGTTTTAATTTGTCTCTAATGTCATCTTTTTCTGCTCAGTGTTCTCCACCACCACACCCTGCACCTTCCTACCCATGGTGACTCTGCCCTCACAAACACTTGAATTTGAAGCTTCTCGGGGCCTTTTCTTTTGCTTTCTTAGTCCAAAGCTAAAATTTGACATGCATCATTCCCATTGTCAATTCTGGCATGAGAAGGGACACTTACCCCAGACAAACTCCCCAGAGCACAGTTTCATTTTGGGACATCTCACTCAGGAAAGAAAGGGCCAGGTCCTGACTTACTAGCCCCAGAGGAAAGTGTCCCACTGTCCTGAGATTTTCCTGGAACCCAGAGCCATTTCTGTCCCAGCCTGCCCCGTTCCAGGTTGTCCTGGCAGATGCCTGGTCCCTTCAGGCTTGAGCACTCCTTTCCCTCTCCCTAGACTTCCAGATTTTAGAATTTTCCATACATTTTGCATCTTAAATAGCCTTCAAAAATACTATACTAACCTCCTTTCATTTAATTTATGTCTCTGGACGCATCAGTGGGGTCTCCTACATTGCTCCTAGTTTTGAATGAAATTTCTGACAAAGAAGCTTGTTGTTGGAATGCATCCTCTTCAAGTATAAGTCATGTCTATACTATTGGGTGGTATCTAAATATATACACATATATATATTGCTGCTACTTTCCAATAGTAGGAAGCCTGTTTGGAGCTGAATCTGGTTATTTGCAGTCCTGGAATTAACAAAGATGCTTGACTTTTGAATTTAGGAAACTGTCAGAAAAGGAATGAGAGTGAAGGAAGAAAAAAATGTTACCTTGGGCTTAAAATAGTAGTTTCCAAATAAGCACATGAGGTTTATAGGCGAGGACCCTGAGTAGTTTCAGCTTTAGTTATATGTCATCAGCTTGAATTAATGAATAACACGGAGAAACAAAGTTCTGTATCTGAACTATGCTGTCAAGTTGTATTATGGAGAGTCACTAATAAGTGAATTCTGACATTCAAACCAGCTTTTATCTATCATCTCAAAGTAAAATTAATTAAAATGCTTATTTCCATTGTCTATTTCAGTACCCAAAAATGTGTCTTTTTAGTACTATACAGCGATGCAAAGATGTTGGTTACCAACATTATTCTTCTGGATTTCTTTTGGTTATTTCCTCTATCCCAGCACTGTCCAAAAGAATTTTCTACCATGATGGAAATATTCTGTATATCTGTGTTCTTAAATACAGAATCTCCTAGCTAAATGTGAACACACTGAACACTTGCAGTGTTGTCAGTGTGACTGAGTAGCTGAATTTTAATTTTATTTTATTTTAAATATCTACATGTGACTGGAAGTTACTCCATTGGACAGTGCAGCTGTAGCTATTCAGTGTGACATTATTTACCATTCTCTTGATTTTAGTCAATTAGGTTTTCATATACTCATCTCATGTGTGTGAATGATTGCATAATTTTTCTTTAAAAAAAAAAAAAGTTGTCAAAGCGAATTTATCAGGTATACTTGGTATGCTGTGTTTTTTAAATCAAGGGATTTTTTTTCTAGTGCTCTAGATTAATTGTCATAAAGATCCTGATTGTGGATGTGGGAACTGTGGTTGATAATATTCTCCTCCTCCATGGCAGAGGTAGCAGGTGATCAGATGGTGAGTCAGGGGAGTAGCAGGCAGTGGAGGCCTCGTCTTTTAGGGGCCTGAACTCAGCCTCTGCAGTGAACTCATCATGGTAGCACGTCCCAGGTTCATGCTTGTTGAAAACCACTTTACCTGCCTTTTCTTCCTGTTGAGTTAAAAGATGCCATAGGAGTACAGTTAGCAGTATTATCCCACTGAGTTGGAAGAGTCTTATTTCACGCTGTAAAAGTAAGGTGATTGGCATGCATTGTGAGCATTGTTAAAAGATGTCAGCAAAGCCAAGAAATGTTTAAAAAAATTATTACCTGTAAACTGCTTTCAAGCAGGTGTGCTCCACAGTACAATAAGTGACATTTTTAAAGCATTGATTAATATTCATTTGAAAACTTTTAATATGTGGGAGGAGGAACCATCTCTTATTACCTGCTTCTTTGTCAAAGCAGTGGTCTGTTATATGCTGTAGTTTTTTCAAAATAAATTTATTTTGAAATATGACTATGGGATATCAGAAAGTTTAATTAAAAATACATAAATTTGACAAGAATACCAGTACCTTCAAACTCCTGATAGTTGTCCTACAGTGACTGCAGTCAGGTAACTGATCTCATGGGAATTTTAAAGATCACAGAGGAACCTGAACATATCATCCCTCTGTGCTCCTGTGAAATATATGTACAGTGTATTTCCATGTCTTCAGGCAAGAGGATGCAAAACCTTTTTTTACTTACCCATATCAAGAAACCCTATAATCAGAAGCTCTCACTACAAGCTGCAGCACATCACGAAAAAAATAAAAGCACATTACTAAGCTGTCTGCATTTTCCAGAGAGAGGATCCTTTTCAAGTCTGGAGTAGAACCCTGGTGCACTTCTGGAATTTGTAAGATACGACTTGGCATACATGTGTGGGTGTGTGTGTGCATGCTGAAAGCATGCTTTGCATTTCAGAGGAGAAGAAAAACTAATTGTCAGGCTTGATACATTAAAGAGTTTTAACTTCTGTTTTCTTCAGAAAAACTAATTATTAGGTTTGCTATATTAAAGAGCTCTAATTTTTGTTTTCTTCAGATTGCCACCATAAGTGTTTGTATTTAACAGGACATGTGCTGGTATCTTCTCCCCTTTATGTCATTTTGCTCTGGCTTATTACAGAATAACCCAAAACTTGAAAATGGTGCATTTCTTTTTGCTTTCTGCATTGGTGTTTTCTTGTTAAGTTAGGTTTAAGGAATCATTTGTCAAGGCCATTGCCTCAAAGAAAAGTATGTTCAGAGCCTCAAGTGTAAAAACTAATCAAATTTTTAAAAAGCACTTTATGGTTTTTAAAACTTCAGTGTTTTCAAATACATTGTGTGACATTTGTGTGACACTTTACCATCTGTATCAGAAGTTATCAACTGATGACTGAAGCCTGTCCCACAGGCGGATTTAAAAAGAAAATTCAAGAAAAACATGGTGACTGGAGGGTATACACTATCTCCCACAAGCAGTTAGTATGCACCTCAGCTAAAGATTGCAAGATTGAGCCAGTGTTATGAAGTCTAAATTTTTCAAGAACCTTAATTTTTAAACTGTGAAATTTCCCAATTTTTAAAAAACAAGTTCAAATAATTTTAAAGTACTCTACAAGCCCAAACATTATATCTGTGGTATGGGACCACGGATCACTGTTTTGATATTTGTGCTCCAAGAGATGGTGCTTGTAACTTTTTTTTTCCTGTCTTTTGAAATTTTTGCAATGATTACACTGTCATAAAATAGAAAGCACCATGACATTTCACAAAATATATTGCCAGTTTCATGTTCTTTTGACATTTTAGCTACATTTCTGACAGTGGTAAATCCTTTCCCTAGTGTTGGGTAGGCACATTAGGATACTGCATTTGGAGATTTGGAGGTAGATTATGGGATGGGTCTGCCCAGCTTTTCTTCTGGGGCCACAGCAACCAGTTTCTGGGAATATTGTTCTCTGGGCTATCATCACTGCTATAGTTGAAGGACTGTCACTTCATGGAATACTTAGGCTGGGATATATATATAGAGAGAGAGAGAAAGTCAAGATTGGGATTAACTATGACCCCATTCTGATGCAGCCCCCATACCTGAGTTGGATTGCAGGTAATAATTGCATGAAAGCTTTTCAGTTAATAACATGCTCTTTGGAGGTGAGAGAATCAAACAGGACTAAGGAAGAATAGTAGGAAAGATGAGCTGGGGAGATCCTTAGACCTCCCAGAGTTGGTAGGTGTGTCTTAACCTTCAAGTAGAGGTGCCATCTCTTAAGTAATACTTAAGTAACAAAAAGCAAAACAATAATACAAAAGGTTTTCTTGGTAATTAAGCCTAGGAGGCAGCCACCTGATTGTATTAAGCCCCAGCAGTGACTAGCATAGACAGTAGGAACTCAGTAAATATGGGTTGAGTTGAATTTTCTTTTCAGGGAATAATAATAGTAACTGCTAAAATGGCAAGCACTTTGCTAAGCACTTAATATGTTTTTCTAATCCTACGGTAACCATGCAAAGGCACATATCTCAGGTTTACAAATGAGAAAGCGGAGGCTTAGAGAACCTAAGTAATTTGTCCCAGGACATGCAGCCAGGAAGTCTGGAAGTCTGATTCCAAAGTTGCACTTGATTGAAGAGGTCAGTTTTGACTAGCTAGGCTAGTTGAGATACTTTTTCCCTTCCTTCAGTTTTTCCAGAAAATGGGCTGAGTACATAGTCAGCATTAATGCTGGACTAATGGGAACATTTTGGCGTTCAGATCTGCATGTCTAACTTTATCGTGAAGGCAGAGTTGATCGTGCATTGCTTGTTGACTGCATGCTTATACATTTTTCTCATTGCATGTTCAGAAAAGTTGATTTCATGACCAAGAGTTGTTTTGATAGGCCAGAACATTTAACTAGGCCATTATTCACATCAAAAATAGTCCTTAGTTACTTTAATGGTAGAACTTTGTAACCAGTTTCTTTTGTCACTAGATTTAAAAGAGAAAATCTATGTAGATAGTTGCACCCTTTTGTCTCCTTTAGAGGAGAAAAATATTAATATTCTTATAACTCACATTTTTTCATAAAAAAGGAATTATATTTTCTGGTTTGTTTACCAGGTACCCTATCATGGATTTTTGATAAATACTTAATCATAAAGGATAGTTTATACATTAATTGTCATGGGAAAAAAAAAACTAATGCTAATCCAAACATCTTTTTTTATAAAGCTACCATGTCAGTATTTATTATATTTTAATACCTTTCATATCAGGGATGAAATTCCTTTTGAATAGATAACTAAACTAATTACATTTTTGTTCAAGAAAAGTTAATCAGGCCGGGCTTGGTGGCTCAGCCTATAATCCTGGCACTTGGGAAGCCAAGTCACAAGTGGATTACCCGAGCCCACGAGTTCGAGACCAGTCTGGGCAACTTGGCGATACCTCATCTCTACAATAAATAAAAAATTAGCCAGGCATGGTAGCACATGCCTGTAGTTTTGGCTACTTGGAAGACTGAGGCAGACGGATCGCCGGAGCCTAGCAGGTCGACACTGGGGTGGCCATGAGTGTGCCACTGCACTCCAGCCTGGGTGACAAAGTGAGACTCCAACTCAAAAAGAAAAGAAAGGTTAATCAGACTAGAGAAAAGACCAAGATAGTGGTCAGAATTGTCCTGTTCTCCAGCCCAAGCCCTCAGCCGACGTCACCAACCAGCCACCAGCACTGTGGCCCTCAGCCCTGCCCTGACTAGGAGCCGCCCTCCCACCCAAAGCTGTCCCAACCAAGTGAAGGGAGCACATGGGCTCAGAATGCAAGATGGGCTGCCATCTATTGTTTCTTTATTCTTGTTCATTCATCAAATGTTTATTCAGTATCTTTTGTGCTTCAGGTATTGTGCTGAGCACTAGGACACATGGAAAAGAAGAGACATAGCTGCTGCCCTCACAGGGTTTCCAGCCTCATGTGAGGCTAGCAGAATCAAGCAGACAGCAGACACCATAGAGTGGGATAACTGATGAAACAGAGGGAGGATAGAGTGCTATGACTACTTAATATCCCTCAGTTGCCCCGATTGGGAGCTGTAGTGGGCTGTTTTGGTCCCTAAGGCACAGGGCCGGTCTCCCATGCCTGGTTATTTTCCTCATGGGGTGGTCTGTGAGTTTACACATACAAAGCACTTAAAGCAGTGGCATTTAGTAAGTGCTCAATAAATGTTAGCTACATATTAGCTGTAACCTAATCTTTTCAAAAAGTTTAGTGACAAATTTCTGTACAACTGTTCTGAATTCTTTTCTATGTCCTGAGATTTCTAACAGAGATATAATAGACTTTTCATGTAGAAATGAATATGTTCTTTATACCTACTAAAATAGTTTCACAGCTGGTAAAAATGTACGCATAATTACTTTTATCTGTCTTAAGGAATAATTAGCCCTGTTAATGGGAACTATCATTATCTTCATTATCATTATCCTAATCTAAAGCATTTATTAAGAATTCTATGTTGCCTTATAACTAAGCTAGCCCTTGGTCAATGCAAGTTTGTGGCCCTTGCCTTCAGGGTTTTTATAGTCTAAGACAATAATAATGCAAATATAAACTGAGGGTCATTGTTCAATCTTTTATTCCTTCTCAAGTTATCCTCTATTAGTGTGCCCTTGTTACTGTGTTTTGTTGTAAATGTTGTATCTTTCTTATGGTTATAAAGCCCACCTCTTCCTGCAGATTCCGTGGCCTCATGTCCAAAACAATGTCTAGAAACCAGATAATAGTTATGTTTGCTTTTGCTTCTGATTGTATCTTCAGAGTGATTGCTTAGTATTTTTGTGATTTTTGTTTGTTTGTTTTTTGGGGGTTTTGTTTGTTTGTTTGGTTGGTTGGTTTTTTTTGAGTTGGTGTCTCACTCTGTCACCCAGACTGGAGTGCAGTGGCTGCTCCCGCAGCCTCGACCTGCTGGGCTCCGGCAATCCTTCCACTTCAGCCTTCTGAGTAGCTGGAACTACAGGCGCGCGCTACCATGCCTGGCTTATTTTGATTTATTGTAGAGATGAGGTCTCGCCAAGTTGCCCAGGCAGGTCTCAAACCAAAAAACAATTTATTTTTAAATAATTTTAAACTGACAGAAAAGTTGCCCAAACAGTACAAATAACTTTTTTCATATTCCCTTCACTCAGATTTCCCATCTGTTGGTATTTTGTTGCATTTGTTCTGTTGTCTATTCTCTCTGTGTCTATATACGCATTATTGGCTGTTTTTTTCCTGAAGCAAAAAGACACACAAATCTGTCTTGAGAGCAAACTGTGCTGTCACCCATAAGAACTTAAGTATGATCCGGGCTCGGTGGGTGACTCAGCCTGTAATCCTGTGCCTTTGGAAGGCTGAGGTGAGTGGATTGCCTGAGCCCGTGGGTTCGAGACCCGCCTGGGCAGCGAGACCTCATCTCTACAGTAAATCAAAAAAATCAGCTGGGCGTGGTAGCGCATGCCTGTAATTCCGGCTACTCGGAAGGCTGAGACGGAAGGATCGCCGGAGCCCAGCAGGTCGAGGCTGCGGTGACCGGGAGCGGCAACTGCACTCCAATCTGGGCGACAGAGTGAGACTCCAACTCAAAAAAAAAAAAAAGAACTTAAGTATGTGTTCAAGGCACTCTTCTATATCACCAGCACAGAACCCTCCAAATCAGGAAATCAGCCTTGATACAACACTACCATCTAATCCACAGGCCCCATTCAGATTCTACTAACTGTCCAAACTGTGTTTTCTTCTTTTTTCTTTCTGGAGTGACAAATATTTAATAGTATCTTCTGTGCTCCAGGTGTTGGACTGAGCACTGGGATTCATGGGAAAAGTAGTCACATGGTTGCTGTGGTATTCCTGCTGCCTCTGTGTGATATTTCATTGTCAGGCCTCTCCAGACTCCTCCTGTCTGGACAGTCTCCTCAGTCTTGTCCTGTTGCGTATGTCCCCATGATATAGGCTGTAAATTCTGTAAGGGCAGCTCAACCTAGATCATCAAGCGTCCCCTTATAACCTCTTCAAGCTGTGCATTCTTGGCAGGAGTACCACAGATATGAGGCCCGCTCTTTTCAGGCATCTCAGATGCCATGACTACCATCCTACCTGGTGATGTTGACCTCAATCACCTGTTCCTGTTTGTATCTGCCAGGTTTCTGTACCTCAGTATTTTGTGAGAATGACTCTTGTATCAGCCACCTCTGTGATGATTACCAAATGGTGATTGTCTGTTTCTGTCTTTTCTTTTACAAATACGAGTTGGCATACTACTATAAGGAATAGCTTTCCCTTTTCTCCTATTTATTTATTTTATTTATATCAGTTTGGACTCATTAATTCCTATATAGTTCAATGGATTATAATCTATTATTTACTATTTTGGTGCTAAAATTGTGATCTGGCCAGTGGAAGCTCTTTCTCCTGGGCCTTTTGACTTACTTTAATCATTCATTATTTCTTTACTTTCTGACACAAGAAGATTTCCAGACTTATTTTGTATTTCCCCTACCCCAGCCCTAGAAGCAGCCGTTTTGCCAGCCATTTTTACTGAAAGATAATAATTAAGAATTCAAGATCTGGGTGATTGAGGTGTTCATTGCTACTGAGGTATCATTGCTTCTAGGCCCTCTCAGTATAAGGAGTTAGGGTGTGCGTGCGTGGGCACGTGTGCACACACACACACACACACACACACACACACAAACACACACCTACAAGTATTTATAGTGCTATATAAATATGTGCGTGCATGTGTATAAATTATGTTTATACTGATCCCTTCAATTGCAGTCTAATTCCTCAGTGTTCTTTCTAGCATTCTACCTTCCATTTTTGTAAATATTCCTTCCAATAGCAAGAAGCTCATTTTTCTTAACATTTTGATTTATTTGCTCAGCTTACTTAGTTACTCCATGTAACTGATTTCTCAACCACACTGGCCACATCTTCTACCTATCACCTCTGTGTCCCTTCCTTACCTCCTCCATCCTCAACTCCCAAGCCTCTGGGTCAGACCTGTGTGTAGCACACCCCTTCCCTTCCCTCACCTCTCACATCTTTGGCCTCCAGGCCCTCACCACCTCAAGTTTTCAGCCAGCATACTGACTCCTCCACGTGGAAAAGGGAAAGAAGTAAATCTTAATACCTACCCAAAGACACATTTGAGATGCTTGGGGTGATTTATTCCCTGGAAACTCAGAAGCTTGCCCAGTAAGGTATTTTGTTTTCTTTTTATCTTTGTGTTTATGAGCTTATTTTCATTTTGAAATAATTAAAATAATATTTTATATTTTAATTTCTGCATAGCAAAGAGAGAAAAGAGAAACAATCTTTTGAGATAGATTTGTAGCGGTCTTGACAGTAAGTTAAATCCAGGAAGTAAAACAAGGTTTGTCTTAGTCTATTTGTGCTGATATAAAGGAATACCCTACATTAAGTAATTTATAAAGAAAAGAGGTTTATTTGGCTCACGGTTCTGCAGACTATAAGAAACATGGCACCAGCATCTGCTTCTGGTGAGCGCCTCAGGCTACTTCCACTCATGACAAAAGGTGAAGGGGATCCAGAGCCAGTGTGTACAGATCATGTGGCAAGAGAGAAGAAGGGGGCTGAGGGCTGGGGAGGTATCAGGCTTTTTTAAAACTCTCATCTTCCTGCAGGGAGGGCATTACTCAGTTCATGAGGGATCTATCCCCCATGACCCAAATATCTCTCACTAGGCCTTGCCACCGACACTGGGGATCAAATTATAACATAAGGTTTAGAGGGTCAGATGTCCAAACTACAGGGCTAAGACAAAAATGAAATGAAGATTACTGGTAAAACAGAGCTCAGCGAAGAAGATGCCCATTAACTTTGTGGAATTCATTTGGGTTTGATTCAAGTTTTTATGTTGTATTCCATCTTGAGTCAGTTGACGAGCAACAAGAAGTTATTTCACGCACATATTAAAGATACCTTGGGACACCAGTGACTTGTAATTTTTTTCTCCTTTACTCATTCCTTTCAATGAGCCTCTTCCTGTCAGTCCCTTTAATGTTCAAATCGCATTTGTGTATTCCCTTTTCAGAGGAGGCCTACAGTTGTTGGAGAACAAATGGTTTTCTTGACACTTGATAACTGTCACATTTATCTCTCTGTTCTCCAGGTACTTCTTGCATAGAGTTCCTTCCAAATGTTCTAGATTTTGAGAGTTTTTCTCCCCATAACGAGCATGTGGGTGTGTATATGTGTGCTTGTGCGTGCCTGCATGTGAGGCCTAAAGCCCCAGAAACAATTTAGAACTGTTCGGGGTCTAGAGGCGCATGCCTGGGTTCAAATTCTGTAAACCTCACTGTCCTTAACTGTAAAATGGAGATTCAATGAGGTAATATATGTTTTTTTTAAAAAAGTACTTGGCATATAGTAAGAGCTCAGTAATTATTTGTACTGCTATCATCTCCATAATTTTTTTTTTAAGATTACTGAGGAAAAAAAATTTAAAATGGGTGAAGGAGCACGGCATGCTGGCTCATACCTATAATCCTAGCATTTTGGGAGGCTGAGGGAGGAAGATAGCTTGAGGCCAGGAGTTTAAGACCAGCTTGTGCAACATAGCGAGAACTCATCTCTACAAAAAAATCAAAAAATTAACAGGACATGGAGGCGTGTGTCAATAGTCCCAGCTGTTAGGGAGGCTGTGGTGAGAGGATCACTTGAGCCCAAGAGTTCGAGGCTGCAGTGAGCTATGATCATGCCACTGTATTCCAGTCTGGGTAACAGATCAAGACCTTGTCTCTTAAAATAGGTGAAGGACTTGTATAGTTCTCCAAAAAAGATATACAACAGCCAATAAGCACATAAAAAGAAGCTCAACATTGCCAATCATTAGGGAAGTGCAAATCAACCCTATAGTGAAATATCACTCTGCATTCATTAGGATGGCTGTTATTTTAAAATACAAAAAAAAAAAAAAGAGTGAATAACAGTGGAAAAACTGGAACTCTTGTGTTCTGTTGGTAGGAGTATAAAATGGTATAAAACAGTAGAAAACAGTGTGGCAGTTCCTCAAAAAGTTAAACATAAAATTACTATATGATCTAATGATTTGCTTACTGAGAATATACTCAAAAGAACTGATTATAGATTCTTTCTCAAACATACTTGTACACTAGCGTTCATAGCAGCATTATTCATAATAGCCAAAAAGGTGGAAACAGCCCAAATGTTCATCAACAAATGAATCGATAAACAAAATGTGGTATATACATATGATCAAATACTTTCAGCCTTAAGAAGGAAGGAAATTCTGATACATTCTGCCACATGGATGAAGCTTGAAAGCATATGCAAAATTAAATAAGCCCAACATAGAAAGACACATACTGTATGATTCCATTTATATGAGGAACCTAGAATAAACAAAGAATAGTAGCGCCTTGGCAGGGGAGGAATTGTTTTTTGGTTTTTTTTTTGAGTTGGAGTCTCACTCTGTCGCCCAGACTGGAGTGCAGTGGCCACTCCTGACCACCGCAGCCTCGACCTGCTGGGCTCCGGCGATCCTTCTGCCTCAGCCTTCCAAGTAGCCGGAATTACAGGCATGCGCTACCACGCCCGGCTGATTTTTGGATTTATTGTAGAGGTGAGGTCTCGCTGCCCAGGCGGGTCTCGAACCCGCGGGCTCAGGCAATCCACTCACCTCAGCCTCCCAAAGGCGTGGGAATACATGCTGAGCCACCGAGCCTGGCACATCATACTCTGTTTAGTATCCATGTCTTTGTGGATTTTGGGGGAACTTTGCTGGTGTTGAATATTTATTTTTATTCCACTGTGGTCTGAGAAGGTGCATGGCAACATTTCAATCTTATGA
>NW_007231622.1:1044966-1087302 GCF_000164805.1 Carlito syrichta | reverse complement strand
CAGGCAATCCACTCACCTCAGCCTCCCAAAGGCGTGGGATTACAGGCTGAGCCACCAAGCCCAGCGGGAGGAATTGTTTAATGGGTACAGACTTTCTGTTTGGGATAAGAATATAGCTCTGGAAATGGATAGTGGCAGTTGTACAATGTGGTGGATATGCTTACTGCCAATGAATTATATACATTAAAATGGTAAATTTCAGGTTATATGTATTTTACCACTCATAAACACAAAGAGATTATTAATATTTTAAGATATGATATGCAAAACCTGCCTGTACGCATTCTTACAAGGATATTTCCTTTTTCCATAATGACCATTGGTTATAGACATATGGACTGCCCCTCACACACACACAGTCTGTCAGAGGAAGGCTGAAGCATGGCCTTTGTGTGATAAAGAAGTCGCAGGAAGGGAAAGTTGGAGGGTCAATGAATAGAACAGGAGTTTGCCTATGGGCCAAATCTAGCCTACAATTTATGATCCATTTTATAGGTTTAAAGTATATAAAAAACAACACAGATGAATGTGTGATAAAGGCCTCATGTGGCCCAGAGCCTAAATTACTTACTACACAGCCTTTACAGAAAAAGTTTGCCAACACATGGTCTAGAACATTGTTATGACTGAATTGTCTCCCCCCACCCTGCTCCCTGACAAAATATTCATACATTGAAGCTCTAAGCCCCAATGTGGTGATATTTGGGAACAAGGCCTTGGGGAATTTAGATGAGATCATGAAGATGGGGTCCTCATAATGGGATTAGCGCCCTTGTAAGAAAAGACACCGCGTGAGGATACATCAAGAAGGTGGTCACCTGCAAGTCAGGAAGAAAGCCCTCATGAGAAACCAACCATGCTGCCACTCTGAGCTCAGACTTGCAGCCGCAGAACTGTGAGAAAATTCCTTTCTGTTGCCGAAACCCCCCACTCTGTGGCATTTCCTTACAGCAGCCTGAACAAACTAAAACAAACATGAAGTTTTTCCAAGTGCAGACTTTCATCATACCCTCTTAGGTTTTACTAAAAATTTCTTCACAAATGAAAGTAGTTTTAGCAAGAGGAAAGAATGCTTGCTGTAAAGCTTGGTCAGGGAATTTCTCTGAAATCACCAAAGTGGTAAGCAGCAGGTTCCAGAATGCTAAGAAGAATAGAGTTTCTACAATAGTGATTTTCTTATGTGGCACCATCTGTTTTTCTTTGAATGTAATAAAAATGACAGCTTTTCATGTACTGATATTCCCTGTGCCTTTTAAAGTCAAACATATGATGCTATTTGTGTGTAAAGGTTTTTCTTTTGCACCCATTTGTTTCTCCAGCTTGAATTTCTATGTAAACTCCCTTGGCTAAATTACACAAGCCGCCTACACCCAGCCGCCTCCTCCCTGGCTTTAGAGCAGGGGCTGGAAACCTTCCGTCTGCAGTGTAGAGTATCCAGTACGCAGCACACTGTACCAAGCGAAAGAAGGAAGGGCTGCCCAGTTTCCATTCTCCCATTTGTGCCCGTTGTTGTGAATACACAGCTTTGAAACATGACGTTCGCGGAGGCTCATGCTTATAATCCCAGCACTTGGGAGGCTGAGGTGAGAGGATTGCATGAGCCCATGGATTGGAGACCAGCCTGGGCAACTTGGCGAGACCTCATCTCTACTGTAAATTTAAGAATTAGCCGGGTGAGCCGGACTCGGTAGCTCAACCTGTAATCCCACGCTTAGGGAGGCCGAGGTGAGTGGATTGTGTAAGGCTGCGAGTTCGAGACCTGCCCAGACAACTTGGCGAGACCTCATCTCTACGATAAATAAAAAAAAAATCAGCCGGGCGTGGTAGCGCGTGCCTGTAATTCCAGCTACTCAGAAGGCTGAGGCGGAAGGATCGCCGGGGCCCAGCGGGTCAAGGCTGTGATGGCCGGGAGTGTGCCACTGCACTCCAGTCTGGGTGCAACTCCAACTCAAAAAAAAAAAATAGCCGGGTGTAGCAGTGTGTGCCTGTAGTTCCAGCTACTTAGAAGACTGAGGCGGAAGGATCCCCTGAAAGTGTGCCACTGCACTCCAGTCTGTGCAACAGAGTGAGACTCCGACTCAAAAAGAACAAAAAGAAACATGGCTTTAAGACATATTTGGCCACCTGTCCTAAACCTGGCCTTTTGGTTCCCTCTTCTCCTTTGCAAGCCTTGATAAATCTTTATTCTCTCCCATGTCCTCCTTTGCCCCAAACCTTTTCACTTAAAAGGCAATAATATGTATTTTAAGCAAACTTACACTTTGCTATTAAACAACTTTACAGCGCTGTGATTTATAAAATTCATCCATTTTAAGTGTACAATTCGGTCAGTTTTAGTAAATTTACCAAGCTGTGCAACCATTGCGTTAATCTGGTTTTTAGAACGTTTCCATCATCACAGCATGATTCCCCGTGCCCTTTTGTAGTGAATCCCTACTCCCAGATCCTGGCAACCACTGATATACTAGGTTTGCTTTTCTGGATATTTCATATAAATAGGATCATATAATATATGGTCATTTGTATTTGGCCTATTTCACTTAGCATAGTGTTTTAGGAGTTTGTGTTTTACCTTGTGTCACTATTTCCTTGTGTTGCTGAATAGCATTCTGTTGTATAGATATATATCACAATTAGTCTATCCGTTTACCAGTTGACAGATATTTGGGTTGTTTTTACTTTTCAGTTATGAATAATATTGCTATGAATATTTGCATGCAAATCCTTGTGCAGGCATATTAAACCTCTTATTCTTGATCATTAATAAAATTGTATGTTTCTAGTTCTTAATTCAAAAAGCAGCTGAGTTGAACTTTTATAACCTAAATCCTTTGCCCCTCAAAAAGCCCTCTTAAGCTAAAGTAGCTCTTTTTTTTTTTTTTTTTTTTAACTTCTCTGAGGCTGTTAATTCTTTTTCTCTGAGTCACTGGTCATTAATAGAAAGGAGGCTCACCACTTGTTAGAAGAATGTTCCCACCTTGCACGATGGCTCAAGCCTGTAATCCCAGCACTTTGGGAGGCTGAGGTGAGAAGCCTGCCTGAGCCCAGGGGTTTGAGACCAACCTGGACAACTTGGTGAGACCTCCTCTCTGCAATAAGTGAAAAAATTAGCCAGGCATGGTAGCGCATGTCTATAATTCTGGCTATTTGGGAGACTGAGGCAGAAGGATGGCCGTGAGCATGCCACTGAACTCCAGCCTGGGCGATAGAGTGAGGTTCTGACTCAAGAAAAAAAAAAGAAAACCAAATGATGAGAGGGTCAGAAGCCAGAGAACTATTCCCATTACACACACTCAGCAATAGGGAATGACAGGAGAGCTTTTAAATTATCCTCTCCTGCCTTCTTTGATAAAGGAAAAGTTATTTTAAGAAGTATTATCAAAGTTTTTACCCTTTTTTCCCCCGGCAACTAAAATAATTTAGCTCATGCAAGAAAGTTAGTTTTAACCAGAGTTTCATGCCTTGTTCCTGTAGAGGTAATAGTTACTTTCCAAAGAACAACTGCTGGGAGCCCTCACCAGCTGCCATCCAGCTCGACCTTCCTCCTTCTATAGGACTCTCCTGGATGTCTGAGACTTGGGAGCACACAGTTTCATGAGGTGGCCTGTTTTACCAGTCACTTGGTTTGATATGTAGTTTTTCTTATTTTGAACCAGACATTTTACTCCCTGTTAATTTTATCCATTAGTCTCTTGTCCATATGCCTCTTGCACATGGTATTCTTTTACGTGTTTTAAACTACCTCCCCTCTTTCATTTTTCAAAGTAAACTCTGCTAGTTCTGGGGTTCTTGTAACAGACTGTGGTCCCCAGGTGGGGTCTAATCTATTTATAATGTAGTAATCAAGATGATACTGTTCATGTGACTGAATATTGGGATTTAACAGCCACTTCACACCCTGGTGGCCCCTGTGAAGCTTGTGGTTCACCAGAAACTCCAAATCCCTTGGTTTCATAAGCCAAGTCTTCTCCACTGTATTATGGAGTTGTTTTGTTGTCGCGGAGTCATGTAACTTTACGTTCAAGGAAATTAGTAAAATTTAAATTTGATCTTATATTTTTTCTTTTTTTATTGTGGTTTTATATATATATATACACACACACACACATATATAACATAAAATTTACGATTGTAGCCATATTTAAGTGTACAATTTAGTTGCATTAAGTACTTTCCTATTGTGCAACCATCAACACCATCATTTCCAGAACTATTTTCATCTTCTCAAACAGAAACTCCATTCCGATAAACAATAATTCCCTATCTCCCCCCACTCCAGCTCCAGAGATGCTATGTCTCTACTTTCTGTCTCTGAAGTACTCTAGGTTCTGCATATGAATAGAGTCATACAATATTTGTCCTTTTGTGACTATCTTATTTATCTTAGCTTGGTATCTTCAAGGTTTATTTATGTTTGAGCATGTGTAAGAATTTCCTTTTTTTTTTTTGAGTTGGAATCTTACTCTGTCACCCAGGCTGGAGTGCAGTGGCATGCTCCCGGCCACCGCAGCCTTGACCTGCTGGGCTCTGGCGAACCTTCCGCCTCCGCCTTCCAAGAAGCTGGAACTACAGGTGGACGCTGCTACGCCCAGCTAATATTTTATTTATTGTAGAGACGAGGTCTTGCCAAGTTGCCCGGGCTGGTCTCAAACACACGGGCTCAGGCAATCCATTTGCCTGGGCTTCCCATAGTGTTGTGATTATAGGCTGAGCCACCAAACCTGGCCAAGAATTTCCTTTTTAAAGCTGAACACTATTCCATTACCTGTATATATACCACATTTTTTTTTATCCATTCATCCTTTAGTAAACACCTGGTTGCTTTACCTTTTGACTGTTGGTAATACTGCTATAAACATGAGTTTACGAATATCTGTTGGACTCATTAATCTTACTGGTGTTTCTTTGTTTTTCGTTTTTTGTTTTGAGGTGGAATCTCATTCTGTTACCCAGACTGAAGTGCAGTGGCACGGTCATGACCACCACAGCCTTGACTTTCTGGGTTCAGGAAATCCTGCCTCAGCCTTCCAAGTAGCTGGAACTACAGGCCTGTGCCACCATGCCCAGCTAATTTTTCTTTTTTTAATTTATGGTAGATATGAGGTCTCTCCTTATTGCCCAGGCTAGTCTTGAACCCCTTGGGCTCAGGCAATACTCTTGCCTCCACCTCTCAAAGTGCTGGGATTTCAGGCGTGATCCGCCTTCCCCTCACCTTCCCCCATCTTAATTATTTTAACTCTTTCATTACATGTTGTCCCCATTTTCTGTTACTTGATAATGATCTACTGTGGTGTTATACTGTAGATAATGGTTTTCACCCATAGTTCTTGCTTCAGAACTGCCACAGTCCTTGTTACAGTCTTTTGTTACAATGTTGGGTGTGTTCCTCCTCAGGAAACAATCTCTCCCACCTTCTCCTGCCCTCTTTTCACCTGCTCCAAGGCAGCTGATAGTTCCTCACCCTCTGTTTATAGGTCTTAAGACCCTAACCAGAGAGGGTCCTGCCCTATGCACTGGAGGAAGGAGTGCTGACATCACAAAGCTTCCATAAAAACCCAAGACAAATAGGTTCTGGTAGCTTCCAGACTGCTGGGTGCATGGAGGTTCCTGGAGGGTGGCCCCTAGGGAGGGCAGGGAAGCTCCACACAACCCCACCGCCCACGTCTCACCCTACACAGCTCTTCATCTGTATCCTTTATAATAAACTAGTAGACATGTTTCCCTGAGTTCTGTGAGCCACTCCTGCAAATTAATCCAACTCAAAGAGGCAGTTGTGGGAACCCCAATTTGAAGCAGGTCTATCAGGAGTTCAGGAGACCCAGACTTGAGACTGGTGTCTGTAAGGAAGGCAGTCTTATGGAGTGACCCTCACCCTGTGGGATCTGACACTGTCTCCAGGTAGATGGTATTAGAATTGAATTGGAGGACACCCAGCTAATATCCTCTGCTTGGCAGTGGGGAGAAACCTCCACATCTGGCCACAGAAGTCTTCTTCAGTGTTGATTGTTGTGGTATAAGAGCAGCGGGGGGGAAAAAGTTTTCCTAAAGCATCTGCAAATCAGATAAGATTGATCTCTGACTTTGTCCAAATGCCTTCTTGATAACAGTGTTGTATTTCCTATTATCTGAATATATCAATTTGTACAAAATGGTCATTTCTTGCATCCCCAGTTTTTTTTTTAAAGCCCCATGACATGGTCTTCACGGCTGGACTCTAGGAGCAGGCTGGTTTCATATTTACCCAGAGTCTGAGTTTGTCATCGTTCTTTGGTTAAGATCTAACTTGCGTGGATGGGTAGTGAATCAAACAATCAACCTCCAAGCTGAGTCATGAGATTTGGGAATTTTCATTTGTCTGTTGGTTTACCTGTCTATTTGAAAGCCACTAAGACTACATAGACACTAATAGGCACCAAAAAGAAGATCACTGAGTCTTGCAGTGACCTGATTAGAATTGAATTAGTTTGCTCCACAAATATTTATATGAGCTCCTACTTGTGAAAAAGCACAGAGTACTTTTGGAAAACAAAAGATGAATAAAACACCCTCCATGCTTTCAAGATTTTTACAGTGCAAAATATCAGAGGAACTTCTTATTATAACCCAGAGATCTTTAGACAAAGCTTCAGCTCATAGGTGTAAAAACATATCTCCTTAAGATGAGGAGGATTACAAAATACATCAAAAAGAAAAGTGTGCTGTGAAATTATATTTTAGTATAGGTGGGCTTTCAGTAAGGATTTGGGCATAGACTGAAAAACTTGACATGAAAGCTTTAGAGGTGTTTAGCTTTTGCTTTACTTTGGCTAATGTAAGAGCATCAGGAAAACAAAAAGTGTTCTTGCTCTTGCTCTTGACAGTATAAAATTCTTATTATTTTTAGAGACTAGTAACTATGCATTTATGAAATTCTTTGTCAGAGCAATTTAGTTAATAGGTATGTAAATGACTACTTATTTCATTGTGTAGGTGGATCATTCCATGTACACTTTCTGAGGAAGAATATAAGTGCTAAAAACTGTTCACATTGCAAATGGAAAGAAGCAAAAGTTAAGGCTAGAATGCCATTTTTTGCTGTATTAGGAATTAGGAGTGAAACAAAGTCCATCTGGTAGTTGAGATTTATTAGATTTACCACGTGGGGCTTGTTCTTCACATTTGACTCTTGGACTGTTTTGGATGTGTGAAAACCAAAGTGAATTGGGTACAAAGTTGTTTCTTATTATTGGTTTTCAAGCACAAAAGATCATTGCTGGGGTGGGATGGGGGAGGTGCTGAAAGTTAATGCCACAGCAATAATTTCAATGAAAGAGAATATTTCCTTTTAAAAAAAGAAAAGGAAACCTACAGGACTCTTTAAACGTTTATTGTTTTTGCAGCATAAAAACAGCTTCAGGGAAGCTGGGAATTTCAAAGCTCTTTTGGCTCTAGCTGACTCCAGAGATCAGCATGGAAGCTTATCTGATGGATAGTTAAAGCAGGCTTCACCCCAAGGAAGAAGGCACTAGTGGGAGAGAACATGCCGGGCCTGCCTGTGGATGGGCCCCAGCTCTTCCCTCAAGTTCATCCCACCCATGAATTAGCCGAATCATTACAGTCCCCTTCTTTGAAATTTCCTCAGGTTCCCAGCTGTCCTGCAAATCAAATTAAAATTCTTGCTAATGGATCCAAGCTCTCCACCCACCCTATCTAACCACTCTGGACTCCAACTCCCACAGCAGGCTGGCTAAGGAACGGGCAGAAACTCACCCATCCGTGGTGTTTTTTCCTCTTGCCCTATGGCTCTCACTCCTGGTAACCGAGGGCTTTCCCACTGCCCCTTTTCACTTGGCTCACACAACTGTGGGCCTAGGCCAAGCTCCTTCACTCCCAAGCGCTTTCTGTGTTGTCCTGGCCCCTGAGGACACAGCTCTGTGGGGTTCTGCACCCTGTGAGTGCTTCTTCGTTAACATTTTTTCCATGTGTTTGCTTTTGTTTCCCTTTTCCTTCAGGTACAGAGTGAAGACAGTGTCCTCCTGTTTGTTATTGCCTGGACAATCACGGAAATTATCCGTTACTCCTTTTATACATTCAGTCTATTAAACCATCTGCCTTACCTCATCAAATGGGCCAGGTAAAAAAGTACATGCAATAAGACTAACTTTTGAAATTATCCATCATTGCATCTGCCTTTTCTTGCCTAAATATTGCCTTCAAGTTTCTAAAAATAAAATTGTATGAGACAGAGATTGGGTAGAAATCTGGTCTGTAGATTTCATCAGGATAAGGGTCTCTACTTAACATTGATTAATAGAAATACTGTTTCTAAAATATTTATATTTACTTGTCTATTTTGTTGGAATTGATTCCTTTCAATTAAATTATTCAGTAGAGATTTGATGTAACATCCCTTTTTTGTCCATATCAAATTTTACTGATGAGCTTCTGCCATTGTGACATCTTTTTGGACCAAGTCCAGTTCTCCTAGTCTCAATTTTACAAAGAAGCTGTGGCTCTTAAATTATTTTTTAGTTAATAACAAACGTTACATGGCAGTTTTAGCTTATCGGGGTTTTTTTTGCTTTGATTATTTTTACCAATAGTATTCATTGCATTGAGTAAAAGGCTGATAGTCTATTTGTTTATCTTAACTAATCGGTGAGACAGTTGTGAGCAGTTTTCCGAGTTAGGAAAGACAGAGAGGGAATGACTAAGCACAGGGGTCCAAATTGTCCTTGGAGCCAAAATGCCTTATTTCACAGAAGGAAAACAGTGGTTCCTAGACAGTTTATGAGTTCAGTGATGAAATTAGGGACATAATCCAATTGCTTCCAACATTTTAAGTATGGGAACTCCTTCATTCTTCTTCTTATTTTTGGTTGCTATAAATATATTCTTATTAGGAAACTAGCCAGTCTGGACAGCCGTGGTGGAATCTGGCTACCCTGCTTGTAGGGGAAGTTTATAGACCAAGCACTGATTTTCCTATCGGACAAAGATTGTTTTGTCCACTGTTGTCTATGGCCTCTGAATGATTCTTCCTTTGCCACCATCCGCCTTAGCATGGCTGAATTTGGCAGTGGGGAAGATATCTTCCCTTCAACTTCTTAGACTTTTCAGCACAATTCCTGTGCCTGGAAGTTTGTAGCCCTTGATCCTTGCAAACCACAAACAGCCAAAGGCTTTTTAAAGTCTGATCTGATAGTTCCTTTAGCAATACTCAAATACCTCAAGATGGCTTCCAACTAGTTCCATAAGATGGTAACTGCTGTTGGAATTCTTTTTTGAAGCAGAGAACTCCTTTTTAAAGTGGGGGGGAAAAAAGTGTAGATCCCCTCCCATGTGATGATAATTGTAACTTTTTTTTTTTAAACATTACATAATGACCAAAAGCTATTATGAATTTAAAAAAATTTTTTTAATTGACTATATTTAGTTTTCATAGTAGTGTATACAGACACTTACAAGTAGTAGCAGTATACACTTTGTGCTATTTTTTTTTTCCAGTCCATAAACCAGACTTGGTGTGTGTTGTAGGAATTCCTAGACAACATGTGCCAATGCCTCCCCCCACCATCCAACCTCCTCTAAATTCTCCAGTTTCAGCTCTTAGTCCACAGGGCAGGACCCTCCAGTATAAACCATGACTCAGTGCCCCTACTTTACCAGTATTTGATGTCACCTTAGTTATTTTAGAGAGAGATTTTGATGAGTTGTTTATTTAATCAGGCCAAATTTTTAGACTGACTGAACACATTTGTTTTGTTTTAGAACATTCAGAAACATATACCTGCTACAGGCCCTTTTCAAAAACTGGCTTGTAAAACCTGAATTTAAATAGTAGGTAAACAGGAAAATATAAACAGTGGCTTTCTAAAAGACCAGTACTGATTAGAGGGGTGGAAGAGCAGCTTTCTTCTAAAGCTGGCTTCAAGCCTTAGTAATGAATGTTTTGTTTTGTTTTAGGTATACACTTTTCATTGTGCTGTACCCAATGGGAGTGTCGGGAGAATTGCTCACGATATACGCAGCTCTGCCCTTTGTCAGACAGGCTGGCCTGTACTCCATCAGCTTACCTAACAAATACAACTTCTCCTTTGACTACTATGCATTCCTAATTCTAATAATGATCTCCTACATTCCACGTAAGTACACAGTTGCGCATATATTTAATTATGTTTTAAAATTTGGTTCTGCTGTAGCTAGAGTGAAATATCTTTGATTGTTTTTGCACTATATCCAAGTAAATGTAAATCTAATTTATTGGGAACACTTGGCTTTTATTGAATGCCTACTGTCAAAGGGAATTTTTGAATAATCGAATAAAGATGAGTTCTTCTCAGTACAGCTGCCAAAATGCAGCCTTCTCAGTGTGTGGGTTTGAAACAGTGAATACCAGGATAGGTTAACTACATATTAGGGGAAAGTACTGAGTGGAAAACAAAAAAGCCATTGAAGACCTCACCTTGATTTTATTTTTCTGTCTCTTGAGAGCTGCTTATTATAGTATTTGAAAAACATGGTAAAAAGATTTTTATATTGGTTACTATATCAAAATAGACAGTTAATTTCATTTTGAAGGGAGGATTGGTACTTAACTAGAAACAAATAACAAAAATAACATTTTTTTTCTATATTTCTCATTTTCTTGCTGGGCACTAAAGCCATCCAAATGGGACATAGCGTTCTCCTCAGAATGGTTTCCAGTCATTTTGACAGTCCTGCTGAAAGTTTAAATATCTGGATAATCAAATGTGCCTATCTGCACACCCAGAGACAGAGAGGAAAGCTCATGTTTTATATCTCTGAGAGGAGGGTCCTGTTTGCTGAGGATGAAAAGTTTAGTCCTTTGCTTGAATTCTGCCATTTAATTGTAAATCCTTGATTGATTTCTACATACCAAAAGGATCTGTTATACCCAGGGATGTATAAAGTTAGTGTTTCTTCTCATTTGGCTATTTCTGTAACCATTGTAACTCTGAGTCCTATTTTAATCCATAAAGGATGCTATATTCTTTCCTAAACCCCAGGTTAAATTCAGACATGGTTGGATTTTTTTCAGCCCACGGCATTACCTGAATGAATCATCCTAACAAAGCGACATGTATGTGTCCCTCTGTGGGAAATTGCATTTCATGCCTTGTGAGAAAAAAACTACATCCAGGTTTCATGTGAACATTTATCTTGGAGAAATTAATGCAGCAGTTCTGCTTCATGATTCATTTTCCACTCTTTATTCTTTATCAACTCCTCCTCTTTAGTGCTGGAACCATGGTGGCTACAGGCCATCTCTCTTCAAATGCAAAAGGTCGTTGATTTTCAATCAAAAGATAAATGTGAAAAAATCTAAAAGCTTAAGTAATAAAAATTAGCTAATAGTTCTTTACCTTTCTAATTTTGTTTTCTTAGAATTCCACTTTCAGTCTCTAGAGCAATAATTTGCAGTTGCAACTTGACCACACCCAAAGTAGCACATATTATCCCAGTGGGCACCATGATTTATTTAAACTCAACACAGTTTTTGAATGAATTGGAGACACGTACTATACAGGGTAAATGGAAAAGAGTCAGGGAAGCATTATGAAATCAAGCCCATAGCAGGGTGCTTCCACACTGATAAAAATCTAGGGATTCCTACCTCAGAGTTCCTGCAAGATTTCCAGTCTATATAAGAAGGAGGGGCTTCCTTCCAGAAACAGCTGGCCAGGGCAAACTCAGTCTGTGCACCTACTGGTCTTTTTGTGTTCTGGTGGCATGGCCAACCAGTGCCAAGCCTTTTGCCTCTTCCTGCTGATTTCTTTTTTTTTTGAGTCAGGGTCTCACTCTATCACCCAGCCTGGAGTCCAGTAGCACCATCACAACTATCACAGCTCACAGCAACCTCCAACTCCTGGCTCAGGCAATCCCTCTACCTCAACACCCCAAGCAACTGAGACTAAGGCGTGCGCCACCACGCCCAGCTAATTTCTGACTTCTTGATGGCCTGGTCAAACATAGGCAGCCCTCCCAGGATTCCTGAAGGAGAAACTCAGTTCTGTGGGCTTTTCTTCTTGGCCTTGGAAAAGACACAGGAGACAGTGTTGCCAGCTGATTTTCAGAGAGTAGGGCAGGACTCTCCCAATAGAAGTGTGCTTTCCTTGCCTCCATTTCCTTCCCCTTCCAGCCTCAGTCTCCTTTTGGTAAGAGAACTTGGCTTGGTTAAAGTTTAATATCATTTCTTTTTCTAAAGCAGCTTATCTCATAGACCAGAGAAAAGAATGAATCTCACATAAAAATTAAAATATTCCCTGCAAACCGCTGATTCTCCACCCAGATTCAAGGTGGCGCCTATACCACCTCTTCTGCTACAGGTCACCCTCCTTTCTGCTGGCACTCGCTGTGCTCTGGCCTGAGCCAGCAGCCCTGGATGTTTTCAGAAGTTCAGGTTGTTCACATTGAGGCCAGCTTGTACAGTTCCTTCCAGCCAACTGCACATTTCCAACTTTCCAAAGCTTTGTATTTATCAGAAGAAAATTAGCAGAGGTTACTGCTGACATGCAGTCTCTTTTACCAAACTTGGTTCTTTCTACAGCATCGCATTCTTTTCATCATCTTTAGTGGGAAGCTGATGATACACGTGTGTTATATAAAGTAACTTTATCTGTATGGTCCTGATCCGCTGTTGCACATGTAGCCCACACTGTGGCTCACAAGCTTTGGCCCGGGAGTGTCTCATGTTGGGGTGCTTGGGTATCCCTAGCCAGGTGCTCCTTCTCTGCTCTGCAATCTGCAGTATCAGTACAATGCAGTATCTGCAGAACTCAGTAGCTGTCTAGGTTCCATTCTCATCCCACTCCCCACCCCCCAAAACTGGCAAAACTTAGTTACAAGGAAGGGGCAAAAAAGATGAATAAACTCTGATGTGGGATGAGGACCCGGGAAGGTGGCACTCTCCAGAGTGTCAGTAACTACCCACACCGCTAGTTTTTAGAGACACTGAAGGGGATTGGCACAGGCAGAACATTTCCAGCACTCTCACCCTCACAAACCTTCCACTCCCCAGAAGGGAAGAGTGCCCCAAAGGAATTGACTATCCTAACGAAAGGAGGGCCCAGCAGCACCCACAGCCTCTTCCCTGACACAGGGATGGACGCACACACGTGCCCAGCAATGGCTCCATTCTGTGTGTCCTGAACTGGGGGAGCAGAAGGTAGAATTCTCAATAACCTATTGTGAATCAGGCTGAAATTTACTTTTAGTGTTTTTCCTCAGTGTAGCTCATGTGGTTAAAAATAGTATCCATGCACCTGGAATTGTCTCAGGCATCATAGCTGGGTTCGATCTGAACATGTAGGTAATTCAGATGGAGACAGTATCAAAGTTCTGGCTGACCAGAAGTCACTGCTGGAGCTGTGGAGAAGAGCCTCAAGCACCACAGGCTCCTGGCCTCCCACCCATATTCCATTCTCTGGAACTGCTGGGAGAAGGAATGCAAGGACTGTGTCTGCCCCCATTTTTGGCACCTGACCCTTCTGGTAGCCTGCAAGCCCCACCCATCAAAGTGAGGGTCCATGTGGCCAAATTCTTGCTTTAACTGCCACTAGGGACGAATGCATGGCTTCTAAGCCATCCTCCTTCCTCGCGCCCTCTGAGCTAGCTGTGGGCTAGCGTAAGCACGACTGCAGCCAGCGGGAAGGTCCTCAGCGTGCTTAGCTCACAAAGTTTCCTTTACTAAACTTGCCTTTGCTAAAGTAAATCTATAGAAATGTGTCTGGCCCCACATTTTTAAATGATTACAATTAGCATTCCTTATGGCTTAATTATGTCTTTACTTCCAGCTTTTAGATTATAGAGCTTGTCAAATTTTCTGGCTTTCATACCAAAATAGTTCTCTCCCTGTTGAAGTATATGCAGGAGCAGGGTCTTTTCTGGGAATAGCTTCCTGCCTGGAAATAGCGATGGGGTGGACGGCAGCTCTTTCCACACGGCCTCCTCTGCAGCTTAGCAGATCCGTGTGCACACCCACTGGTGTCCTGGAGTCCTTTGGGAGGAACATTCGAAATTTGGCCAACTTGGAGCCCATTTAAAAAGGAAGAAACTGTCGGGGAGGGTTGGCAATAGCAGAAATTGCCTCCTCAAAAATATCAGTTACTGTCTAAAAAATAGAGATTGAAGCGGCTGGGGAGGGGTGGGGAGAAAGCGTTGTTCACCAAAGGCCATCTCACCCGGAGTTGTTGGCATGCAGTGACCTTGTGAAGGCCAGGTAGCTCAAACGGGCGTTTCCTCACAGGGACACTGTAGGTATTTGGGGTGGAACCGTTCTTAGTTGTGGAGATGAGCATGCATTGTGGGATGTTTTAACATCCCTGGCCCCATATGCTACATGTCAGTATGCTTTCCCTTTCCCCACTTATTTCCAGAACTCTCTAGGGAGGCAGGACCACCCTGTTCACTTGAGAACCAGTACTTAGTGTTCTGTGAAATGACCAAGAACAGAACTCTCAGTGCCTAAGACACTGGCTTGCTTTTCATAGGGCTTCTTCTACACCAAACCTGGCTTTCCTGTGTTCAGATCAATGTTGCAGCGTCCCTCCCCTCCTCAGGTTCCCATTCAAAGAATAACTTCTCTCTGGAAGTAGTTTTGGAAGTTTTCCTACTACCCTGCCCATAGCCTGGTCATGACCCAGTGGTTTGCTATGAGACCCCAGGCAAGTTGCTTTTCCTCTCTGGGGCTTGAATTCCTCCTCTTTGAAATGGGAATAATAACTTCCTCACTAGAGTTCTTCACCTGATTGTTGTGAAATTAATCAGAATAAATGTGAAGATAATACGAAAGAGTGTGAAAAATATTATTTGGTGGCTCTGTGACATCTTGATAGATACTAGGGACCTTAATGTCACTCACTCCACACCACTCCTTCCCATAAGCTAAGGTAGGAAAAGAAAGGTAAGTCTCTGTGTTTTTCCTTCCCTCCCCCAAGCCCACTTTGTACCGTCCTTGGTTGCTGGAAGAGAAAATCAGAGGACCAGAGAGAACTTCAAGTCCATACACTTCAACTAGAGCAGTTAATCTTAAATGATCGTCTTAACCAGTTTTTATTTCTTTTCTTTTCAGTTTTTCCCCAGTTATACTTCCACATGATACACCAGAGAAGAAAGGTCCTTTCTCATACTGAAGAACACAAGAAATTTGAATAGTTCCTGCTTTCTGCAACCCCCCTCCAACAAACTTTTCAGTGGTCAAAAAATGCTGCAGACTTTTTGAGTTCCCAATACGTTTCATAGAAAATAAGTGAGAACTATTTTTAAAATATTGAAACAAAACAGAAACCAAAATCCAGTGTCACATGGGCCTGAGATTTTATTTTAAAAAGGCTGTTACATAAAACATCCTAGCCAGTCCATTTCAGCATGCTCCTTCAATCCGAAGTTCCCAATATTTATGATGGCACTAGAAAGGGATTTGGCATTTTTTTATCCTCCTGTGTCCTTCACGTATCCGATAAATAAAGATCTGTAACACTAAATCCTTGAGAGTTACAGTCTGAGTCACGAAGTTGTACCAACTGAATGCCCAGCTCGCAGTAGAGTTCTGTTTCAGTCTGCAGTGTGTTTGGCATTCCCTTTTCAAAGTGCTTGACTGCATGCTGGAAACTATTTGTATTTTTGAAACGGCAAACTTTGTTCTCTGGAATGCTCTGAAGTTATGGCTGGGACCCATCCCCCTCATATCTAATGAATGAATTATAAAATGTATATGCCTGTGGAGCTTTGGGGTAGTGCCCATCATCTGAAGACAGCTAGAACCCTTTTGTTTGTTTTCAATTGAGTCATTACTGCCTGCCACTAAGAAACATGCTTGAATTTAATAAGTATGTATGTATTGTAAAGAACCTACCTTATCTGGAGCTCAGCCTCAAACGTATCTTAACAGAGTGACAGTTTTCAGAGAGGGAAAGTTTAATAGCTAGTAAATGACAAGTACCTTTCATGTAGGTTTCTCAGAACACCTCTGAGTAATGTATTTGCCAGTAGTGAGTCCCACTTACAGCTCTAAAGCCAGTCCAGTCATACAGGAGTAGGAAATCTGTTACCAAAAGCACATGGAAGGTGTTGCTATGGAAAGGTAGTCCAGAGGAACATTCAGGAATAGATTTTACTCCATTATTTTTGTATTTTTCAATTGTCATTCACTCTTCGGATCCTGTTCCTAATTATGGCCCTATGTTAATTCCCACCACGGTATAAGTCCAGGGCAGTGAAGCATCCCAGTTGGACAGTCACGAGCAAAAAGAAGAGTCATCTCCGCGTGTTGGAGCAGCCAAGAAGCAGTTTGGTCCTATGAACATATCTAGTTCACGTCATATCTTCATACCATTTAGGTGCTCAACTGTGCACTTAAAATTCTTCAAGAAAGGGTTGGGTGAAAATGTAAAAGCCCAAGTTTAGATGTGTGCTAAATTTTAAACAACACAGTATCTTTACAGAGCCCCTTCCTTTTTTTGGTTGATCTTTAAGACTTTAAAAGTCTAGCTTCCTGAAGAGTTGTCATTTGAAATATAATTGCTAATATCAAAAGACTGTCATGCAAAACTAAACTTTAAATGCATATTTTTATGGAAGCTTGAAAATTTAATGCAGGCAGGTGTATAATAAATTATTTTTGAATTGAACATTAAAATTCTGCTTCTTAAAGTTAGCACACACAAAACTTGGGCATGTTAAGATTAGAATCTGTTCTTGTATTTGATAAACAAAATATGTGGGAAAGTTTTTCCATGCTTTTTCTCTTTTTTCTTCCAAAATGTATTTCTACTGTAAGATAAAATCACCTTGGATTATATTTGTCTTATTATTTTATTCAGTAAGATTTTTTAAAAACTGTTTTTGGAAAAGTTCTAGTAGATAGGATAAAAGATGTTGCTTTTCCAGGATTGCTGGACTGGGGGTTTTATTCAGGCCTCTTATGACAGACATTCTGTTGCAAACAGTGGTATTGCATCGAATTGAACTTTGGTAATGAGAACACAGCAAACGACTCCCTTTTCAAAAAAAGGTCTCAACTCCAGTTTGTAGTTTTGTACATCAACATTTAGAATACTTATGGCAGATAAGTAAGGCATGTCTCCGAATCCCACAGTAACCTCTTTCAGTAACTGGTTTCTTTCTTCCTAACATGAGTTCATTTCTCCTTTGAAGTCCTGGTGTTCTTTTACAAATTGAGAACATCTTCTTATAAAGTGTGAACGAGGAATGTAGTGTTTTGGTGGGTATTTTGTGAGACTTTGTGGCTTCATTTCAGGACACAGTCAAAGGCATCGTCTTCCTGGCTACCCACTTGATTGTGTGTTTCAGATCCTCCCGTGGGGCCTTCTTCTGACAGAGAGAATTCTTTGAGGCACGCAGTGGTGCTTTGTAGACACAAGCTGCTAATCTGCATCTTGCTGTGTTCTGTTTGCTAAGGTTGGGATCATTCATTTAACATGTTCCAACCATTATCAAAGGCACCGTGGAGAGTTAGTCATGGGATAAAGCACCATTCTTGCAGATAAAGTTCCTCCACAGCAAAATTCTGACAGGAAATGTTTAGACGATGGAGAGTTAAAGAGGTGTATGAAGAGATCGTGCCCTCATTTTTCACTTTTTTTAACTATTCATTTATAATAAAAGGTTGGCATTGATGTGATCCAACCTGCAAATTACTTTCAGTTCTGGGTTTCAGATAAAGCATTTAAAAACATCCAATTCAATACATACTTCTCCTTTGAAATTTGGGTAAAAAATTATACAACCGTATATATAGTCATTTTTGTATTTTTTCTATGTTGTGAAAACCAAAATTGTAATTTTATAAGTCTTTGATTCACTAAAATTATATAATTTAAATGTATTTTTTGTATATTTAGAAATAAGAAGTTCAAAGACTATGCTTAACTTTCTATGCATGCATTTGAAAGCTGTTTTTACCTGATAATGTCAATGTAGTCATAAGTCTTATTCATAAAATACTGATCTGTGTTGCATTTCAAAATAAACTGGTGTGTGCTCTGCCTGGATTTGAAATACGGACCCGTGAGCATAATGATTTTTCATATTCAGTAGGCCTGGATGTGGGGTTGCAGGAATGTGGGAGCATTTCAGTTCTGTTATGGACTCGGCTCTCTCTCTCTCTCTCTCTCTCTTCCTCTGACAATTTTTAAATCTATTTCTGCTATTCACAATGGTTCTGTGCTTATAGTGAAGGATAGATTATAGTCAGATTTCCAAAGTCATTCCTCGTCGCCAGTAGGTCTCAAGCTTACCAGGCCAGGCTGCAAGCAGGCTGCAGAGGGATCGATCAGAGGGCTTCCTCATGTAGGTGATCAGGAAGTCTAAGAAATTAATCAGCAAGAGGTTGAGAACCCCTGTCTTATAGTGAGGTGGGGATTTTAGTGGACTTTTCTATAAAAGTCCAGAGAGGAGATCCTGTTGCCCAACACTGTTCATCTTGCAAGGGGACCCCCAAAAAGGGAATTATTTTTGGAGGGAAGGCTCCTTGTAGGACATACTTCCCCCACTAGGTAAGTGTTCTAGGAACCCATCAGCATCAGTGGCTAGTGTTGTGAGAGGCTGCATTCAGCTTCAGTGAATTTTTTTTAAGAGATTCTTTCAACGCGTGTGCCCATTTTATGATGGGTGTTTTATGAGCATACCTGCCCATACCACGCTGTGTTCAGCAGTTTTTGACTGAAAAATGAGATGACCCCATGCCCCCACCCTTCCTATTCACCTGATCTCTCCCCGAGTGACTTTTTTGGTTTACTTGGATGAAAAAAGTCCTCCAAGGGAAATGTTTTGTTGATATGGAAAATGAAGCACTAGAAGGCATCAAAACTGATGAGTTCAAAAACTTTTTAGCAGTGAAAAAAGCATCTCAATAGGTGTATTGCATCCAGCAGAGTACTTTGAAGGTGACTGGAGTTTAAACATGTAAGTAAATACCCAATTTTTTAATTGATAAATTCCAGGTCTTTTGAGGGATTCCCCTCGTATATTAAAACAAGTTCAAGAACCTCATCCTGAAAATACCTCCAAATGTAGCTCAGTCCTTGGACCTGCTCCCCTCACTCAAACTCCCAGTAAGAGGTGAGGGGAAGGACTCCGCCTTAGGGTATCCTCAACCAGGTCACTGCTGGCCTAGCCCTGGTCCCCACTCACTTCACCTCAAGATGAAAGCGCTGATCTCATGTGCTGGCAAGTTCTAGTTACTGCCTGGGTGATCGTTCACTCATGGTGCTTGTAGCAGTGATGTGCTCCCCACCTGAGTCTGCAGGTCGTGCTCATCTAACTGTCCCCATTGCTCAAGAGCATGGTCGTTGTTCCTAAGGGCCATCTGATTATGGCCTAGACGTTCCCAGCACAGTGGTTAGACTACCCCTCTCCTCAAACAGAGCCTGTTTTGTTTCAGAGGCAGGCTTTTCATTTATGAAGAGAGAAAATTATTGCAACTGAAAGGAACAGATGGTAAAGTTAATAATACAGGCTACCCAGAAAACAACCTTTGCCATCTTAGGATGGTAATGGGAAACCAGGGCTTTCTAATTTGTCATTGTCATATTTTGTGGCAATTACGTGTACCACGTTAACATAAGCCTTAGCCTGAAGGAATTACCATTGGTATAATTAAGAGACCTACTGTTACACACAGCATTCCAAAAATACTGCTGTGTTGTTCTGTTCTCTTTAACAAGAATGAAGACTAGCTTTGCGATTCCTTTTATTATTTAAAAGAAAAAAATCCCAGCCTCACAAATAGCCTGGCTCATTGTCATACAGTTTAGTGGTGAAGAAACTGTTCTAAGTAACTATTACCAAAAATAGCCATACCTATTAACATTCCTCTGCCTACAACTGGGAACCAGAGTTAGAAGAGAGAGCAGTGTGGTTTTTTGACCAACACTTCAACATGTGAGAGACTATTAAATCTTTTTTATTTAAAGATATACCCTTAGTTTCATTACCAAAATAATCTTCCCCACAAAAGGCGATTCACCCTAAAATCCCTCATTTATGAGCAAAAATAAGAATGTGAGAGGCAGCGTATTTAAGCACCTAGGACCCATTTTATAAATCTTTGTATGTTTGGAAAGGATGTTTTTATGCTCCTAATTCCAGAGCATAGACATTACCACGGCAGTTCGTTTGCATCTATCTTTGGCTTTGAGTGGATGCGATCCAGATGTGTTTCCAGATGCGTTTGGCTAAAGCCCGAAACGCCATTTCCGCCTCCGTGTTGTAGTAGCTGAACTTCTCCACTCGGGGGCAGCACCTCATAAGCGATCCAGGGCCTCAGAAGCCGAAGGAGTTTGGAAAACAGCTTCAGCCCAAGGACGCAGAAGGGGCAGAGAAAAACTCCAATGAAAATTAGCCACGGATCTTTATTGTCCATATAAAGCAAAGACGGTCTGTTTTTAAAGCATATTCTGGAGGAATACATGGAATCACGCTTTTTTTTTTTAGAGCTAAGAAACCAGCCTGGTGCATGCTTTGAGGCTCACTCTGTTTTGTCCCCATCAGGGACCCTGCAGACTCTGAAAAGCTGAGAGCTTTTGAACTCGGGTCACAACGCAGGTGTCAGCCCTCTGAGTTGACGAAGAGCCTGCTTGTTCATATTTGAAACGTTCAGGGAGGTCAGTTCCCACTCTCCTTCTGTCTCTGGATATTTTTGGAGGGTGGCCTGGGCCATGAGAAAATGTCAGGCCACCTTATAAGGCGGTGTCTGGACCAAGAATGCCTGTCTGCAGCCTGTTCCGTACACTCTGTGGATTTGAGTGAACTTGACTCTTGGACTGCGGGTTTTCTCACAGATTTAAAATGCTTCTGTTCATGCCATAGATTACTCTCCCTCTTTTAGCAGGCCGAATATCTTCCTCAAGAGATAGTTGTTTAAATGACAACCATTTCAGACATACCAGATAGAGAACCGAGGAGCTATGTAAACAGGGTAAGGGCCATCAATAAACACAGCTAGTTGATTGTGCTGGGGCTCACAGTCACGCTCTGCTGCAGGTGATTTGGTTATTTAACTAATGTATGTTAAAGTCAAACCCTTGTTCTGAGTGGCAAGGGGAGAATGGGCAGGTTAGGGAAGGGTCTGTGATTTGCAAAAGTAAAGTTTTCTCTCCTGCAGAATGTTCAGATCTTTTTGTATGTGAATGCAGCCTCCAAGAGGTGGGTTGCTAATGCAGGATTTTTCCAAACCTACTTTTCACCTTTATCCTTGAAGCATCTTCAGGGCTGAGGCTCCTTGAACACACCTTGAACAATATTAATCAGTTGGTGGCAGCTTTCCCCATCAGGGAATATCGTTCCATCCAGGGGGGAAACCAGAGTTGGAGGCTTAGCCTGGGATCAAGGGAGATTGTTCCTTGTTTCTGCTCTGTTGTTTCTAAGGCCTTTCATGATTTTGGTGGGGGTATTTTTTTTTCGTTGGAGTCTCACTCTGCTGCCCAGACTGGAGTGTAGTGGCACAATCTCGGCTCACTCTAGCCTCAACCTCATGGGTTCAGGCAGTCCTTCTGCTTCAGTCTCCCAAGTAGCTGGGACTACAGGCATGCACCACCGTGCCTGGCTAATTTTTTTTCTCTCTCTCTTTTTTTTTTGAAACAAGGTCTTGCTATGTTGCCCAGGCTGGTCTCAAACTCCTGAGCTCAAGCAATCCTCCTGCCTTGACTTCTCAAAGTGCTAGGATTACAGGAGTGAGTCACCATGTCCCAGCCTCTAAGGACTTTATTTTTTCTGAACTGAAGTCTCACTCTGTCGCCCAAGCTGGAGTGCAGTGGCACACTCACAGCTACTGCAGCCTCAACCTTCTGGATTCAGGTGATCCATCTGCCTCAGCCTTCCAAGTAGCTGGAACTACAGGTGTGTGCTACCACACTCAACTAATTTTTTATTTATTGCAAGAGATGAAGTCTCGCCAAGTTGCCCTGGCTGTCTCGGACCCCTGGGCTCAGGCAATCCTCTCACCTCGGCAACCCAGAGTGATTTATTTATTTAAATAAACAAACAAATCACCATAATCAAAAATGTTAGGTTGAGAACATGCTGTCAGTGTCCCTGGCTGGAGTCTTCCATTGGTTGCCGTGGATGGGCAGACCTGGCTGAGACCAGTGGCCCTTGCAGTGCAAAACCCCAAGCTGGGAAGCAGTCCCCTGGGCCTCCCTCCTGGGGTTGCCTGCCTGGCACACTGTCCCTGATTCCCTTTAGACTTTATCCTTCTTCAGTCTCTGCCTCGCTTTCAGCCCGGGATATCACCCCTGATTTTGCAGAGAAAACAGAGCCATCAGGGAGCAATTCCTTCATCTTTTTGCCACCAAATCTATACACGTGCCTGTGCTGGCGGACCCTTTTCTTCTCCTCTTGTTGGAATGGAAGAGGTGACCCATCATCCAAAGCCAATTCCCACCTTGTGCTCTAGACATTTCTGTCTTCCCTCCTCGGGGGCCTCACTCTGTCAATCTGATTCTCTCTCTGTACTTCCTTTTTGCTAGCTCTTCCCATCTCAGCTTTGAGCCCGGGCCCTCCGCACAATTTCCATCTGTCTCCTCCTGTTCTCGGAAGAGCTTATTGCAACCACTTCTCTCTTTCTCATCTGCCACTCTTTCTGTCTCGCTCCAGCCTGGCTCTTCCTATCACGACTCAGCTCTGTTCCAGGTCACTAGTGACCTCCTTGTCATGAAATCCAGTGACACTTTTAAGTCTTTGTCTTACGGTTGACATTGGGGTGCAGTCCTACTGTATGTTAGAAATCTTGGTATGGTTTTGGAGTAGACTGGGCACCCCGCAATACCCAATCCTGGCCCAGAACTCCCTTTTCTCCTTGATGTATCCCCAGTGAAAGTGTATGCAGGCCAGGTTCAGTGGCTCAGCCTGTAATCCCAGCACTTTGGGAGACTGAGGCATATGGATTGACTGAGCCCATGGGTTCAAGGCCCACCTGGGCAACTTGTTGAGACCTCATCTCTACAATAAATCAAAAATTAGCCAGGCGTGGTAGTGCACGCCTGTAGTTCCAGCTACTTGGACGGCTGAGGCAGAAGGATCACCAGAGCCCTGCAGGTCAAGGCTGCGGTGGCCAGGAGCATGCCACTGCACTCCAGTCTGGGCAACAGAGTGAGACTCCAACTCAAAAAAAAAAAAAAAAGGAAAGTGTATGCAAAAGAATCCGTGGAAAACAAGCAAATAAGTGTTACAGTTAACTGTGTCTTGGGCCCCAGGGTAGCGTTCTGGGAGACTGGGCAGAACCTCACAGAACATTCCTGCTTCCTATACCAGTAAGAGACAGGAGCAAAGGCTAAAGGAAATTGTGAGGCCTGTTCAACTCACCTCCCTCCACACCCTATCCCATTCTCCTCCATCCCAGCACTTAGTTCTTAGCCACTGTGATGGGGAGAAGTGCTGATCCAACCACCAGCTCCAGAACAGAAACACCCCCAGACAGTGCGTGTGCTGCCATGCTTGGCTGGAGCCTAGGTTGGGAAGGAAAAAGCATCCAGGGAGAGAGAGCGGACCCCATTCGGCCTACCACTTAGGACAGGCAGAGTCAAGAGAGAGCCACACCCATGTACACAGACCTCTTAATGCCCATTGACTCCGCTCTGTCTCACTAGCAAATGCGGCTCCATCCAAATCTCAAGACTGAACATTAGCATCAGCATTCCTCTTCCTCAGGGAGGAGTAGAGACATGCTGGAGAAGAATGAAGATGGACCTTGGACTCCTTCCCAGGAAGCCAACGTCTCTCTTTCCCATCAGCCCCCCACCTTTCCCAAAGCGATTTTTTTCTCCCAATGGCCTGCTCTGTTTTTCTCCTACCTCCTAAGCCAGCCTTTCTCTGTCTCCTCTGTCTACCCCCCAATGCAGGTTCTCAAACTTGAGTGTGTATCAGGAATTTTCCAGGGTGCTTGTTAAAATCTGATTCCTGGGCTTTCTCCAGGCCTTCTGAATCTGAATCGCCGGAGACAGAGCTAGTTGAGGGGCGTCCATTTTAGGCACATCCCGTGGGTGATTCTGTTGCAGCAGCTGACGGGACAGTTCTGGAGCCCCTTGCTTTAAGGGCTCCCAATCCTGAGCCTTCTGTCTCAGTGTATCTTCTCACTTCAAACCCAAGGTCCCTGACCAATGGTTCCCAGAGCAGATCCGACTTGTGGATAGACAATATTCTGTTTGGCCCACATTATATTGCTTTTTAAACTGAATTGGTTGCAAGGCCGGGCATGGTAGCTCACACCTGTAATCCCAGCACTTTGGGAAGCCGAGACAGATGGACTGCTTGAGCCCAGGAGTTTGAGACCAGCCTGGGTAACACAGTGAACCTCGTTGCTGCAAAAATTTTTTAAAAATCTGGTTTATCCCCGTCCCTGTCCAACCAGCCCTACAAGCATCTGACCAGGAGCTGGAGAGAAGCAAGGCTCCTGTGACTTCGAGTTTCATCTCTACACTGATGGATCAGGCCTTTCTCTTGAGCCTGCCTCATGAGCTCTGCCTGCCATTCACACAAAGGTATTTGATGAGCACCAAATGATCAACCTACCCAAAACGAAACTCGTGACTGAGCGCAGTGGCTCACACTGTAATCTTAGCACTTTGAGAGGCTGAGGTGAGAGGATTGCTTGAGCCTAGGAGTTCAAGACCAGCCTGGGCAACATAGTGAACACACACACACACAAATAAAAATTAAAAAAATTCGCCGGGCATGGTGGCATGCTCCTGTAGTTCCAGCTACTCAGGAAGCTGAGGTGGGAGGATGACCTGAGCCCAGGAGGTCAAAGTTGTGGTGAGCCATGATCATGCCACTGCATTCCAGCCTGGGTGACAGAGTGAGACCCCCAACTCCAAACAAAAAAACATGAACTCATTATCCTCCCTCCCTGTCACCATTCTCTTTCTTCTCTTTCTCCTCCTTTTGAATGGCACGCCATCTGTCAGTTACTCAGGCCTAGAAGCTGGGGTCAGCTTTACTATTCTGCTCCCTGACTGTCCCCCTTCACTTATTTTTTTTTTTAAAGAGACAATGTTGCCCAGGCTGGAGTGCAGTGGTGTGATTATAACTCACTGCAGGTTCAAACTCTGGGCTCAAGAAATCCTCCCACTTCAGCCTCCCAAGTAGCTGAGACTACGGGCTTAAGTCACCATACCCCACTAGCTCTTTTGTTTATTTTTTATAGAGATGGTCTTGCTATGTTGCACAGGCTAGTCATGAACTTCTGACCTCAGAAGCTCCTGCCTTAGCCTCCCAAAGTGCTGAGATTACAGGAGTGAGCCATCACTCCCACCTACCCCTTCACTTTTAGTCAGTTGCTAAATTCTGTTGATTCTGTCTCCTGAAGATGAACTGATCCTATCAAATTCCCTCCTCCGCTGAGTCCTCTCTCATCCAAGCCGCCACCATATCTCAACTGACAGCAGCCTCTCAGCTTCTACTCTTGCCACTGCCCCCCTAAGTTCATTCTCCACAGAGCAGCTAGAATAACCAATTAAAATGCAAGATTATCATGTTGTTCCCATTAACAGCCTTCAGGAAGTCTGCTGTTTTGGGGTAAAGTCCAGACTCCTGAACATGACCCAAGACCTTCCTTGAGCTGTGTCTGCTTGTGTCCAGCTCCCCACACTCTGTGAAAGCCTATCAGGTTCTCAGGGCACTTGGCTTTCACCTCCTGGCTTTGTACACCACATTCCCTCTGCCCGGGAGACTCTCATTCCATCTCCACCTGGCTAATTCCTTCTTATCCTTCAGATGCGACTGCAGCCTCGCCCCCAGGAAATACCTGCAGGCCCTAGGATTGGCTCTGGTGCTCCTTCTCCTAGATGCTCCCACAGTGCCAGAGTTGCCCCCAAAACAAACAAGAAGCCTGAGTAAATTTGGATTTCAGGTAACAGTGAAGCATTTGCTTGGCATAAGTGCATCTCAGGCACTTGCTCCATGACAAGGTGCATGTTTCTCCATTACAGACCTCATGGCCATCTCTTCTTACCGTCCACCCATCGAGACTGTAAGCCCCATGAGGGTGGGGACTCTTCCAGGCTTGTTGACAATGTCTAACATTCCACTGAAGTTTGGGAAGCTGGCGCGAAACTTAAAAACAAGTGATTGGGGTTGTTTCAGGTACCAAGTTCTGTGAAGAAACTTAGGCAATGCGTTAGGAAGGCGGTCAGGCAAAGCCTCTGAGGAGTGAGAGAGGAGGATTTGAACCAGATCCCGCAGACCCCAAAGCCCACAATTGTTTCTCTCCACAAGGGCACTAAGCCTCATTTTGGATGATGTCAAGTGGGTAACCCACCAAGGTAGCCTCTCAAAAGTTGCAGAAGCTGGCTTCTTAGAGACCCGTAGTCCTGCCTGAGCCCTTGGGGTTTGCCAAGATGGATAGTGGATGTGACAAGAAGTCGAGGTCCTGGGAGGACCCCTCCACCTGGAACCCAGGCTGCAGCCCTCTATGTGGCTGCCTCCAGTCTGAGCACTGAGGGTCTGAGCTCAGAACTTTCCCCAGGACTCAGCATTCTCTTGAGGTACCCGCTGACAGCTGGGAGTCTACTTGCAAGATTCTCCAAGGCCTACAAGTTGCTTATCCACAGTGGTCCAGGACCCGAGCCCCCTCCACACGGCTGGACTGGGCCAGGTCAGGCTGAGTGCCCACGGCTACAGGTCAGGGACATTCTGACCACAGTCTAAAGTCTACATTTCTTTGGGTCTTAGGCAGCTAGTCAAGTCTCAGCTCTCCCTGAAAGCTCTTCTGGCCCTGCCGTAGGCTCTGATCACTACCTGCCAGTGGCTCGGGCTGCTTTACCTCACACCAAAATGAGGAGAGCAGTCCCTCATGCCACATGGAAGATGGCCACTACTGCCCCCATACCTCCCCAAGCCCCTAGCCCACATCGTCCCTAAGGGAACCCTGCCATGGCAGAACTGGAGGGGGCCTCAGACCCATCTCTCTCTGAACAGAGCTGAAAACGGATCCCAAGGAGGAAGAGGGATCAGCCTGCAGGACAGCATGCAGGGCACTTCTGGGGCAAGCCAATTAGGATATTTCTACTTCTCCAGAAACCTGAGCTTCCTATCAAGACAGGTAGAGCCTTGATTGCCCACACTGTGATCTCAGGTGGGGACCTTGAAAGAGATTGTAGACTTGGGGGAGACCCTCCCAGATCCCTGGGGAGGGCGTCATGAATACAGCCTGTGCCTGGAAGCATGGAGAACACAGCCAGGGGTCTCTATGCCAGGCAGCCCTGGGAGGGCTGAGGGCATCAGGAGGGGGAAGTATGCCGTGGGCTTCAAACAGCCCCTCTGGAAGTCCCGTGGTTGCACAGCTTAACCCGAGCCTTGAGGGTTTCCCAAAATTCCCACAGGTATCTACTCAGGAAATGGATCTGTGGGCACCTTCCAGAAGCCCCCACTCCTGGCCTCAGCCCTTCTTCTCCAATCAGAGAAGCGTAGCCTGAGGTGCAGTCCACTAACCTGGACCCCAAGGGCTTGTCCAGCCTCCTATCAGGAGTGTCAATTCCAAACCAGGAGTCTGTTTGGCTTGCCTGGTATATTTAGAAGAGTCAGGCTCCGGCTGCTCCCTGCTCCCTTCCAAAGTGTGAACTCCACCTATCACATGGAAATGTGATTCACTCAGCAGCCAGGCTGAGCAGCTTCCCACCACCTCCAAGCATCCTTCCCCTCCTCCCTCCCTCAGCCCTCTAAGTGCCTGCATTCTCCTATCCCCTGCGGTGGTGGCTGAGGGCTCTGGCCACATTGTGACAGTGGGGTGGGGCTGGTAGAAGGCACCTCAGTGGTCAAAGGCAAAATGTCCCTGTTGCCCGTCTGGGCAGCAATGTGTCAGTCTTACCTTGCTTCCTTTCTCTCTGGAAATCTGGATGCTCTCTTCCTCGCAGCCCTCAATTCTCACCACCACCCCAGCCTGACACATGCATTCTGCTCCTCCTGTGGTCCTTAGAAGCCTCAGATTGACTCATAGTCTAGTTGCGAGACCCCTCACGTAAATAACTGCAACAGAGCAGAGGTTGTACCCTAGCGGCAGGCTTTTTTTTTTTTTTTACTAAAATGATATTTTAGTCTGTTTTGGTTACTAGCATTTTAAAATTATGAGAGTTCACATTTTAAAAAATTAATTTCCTGCTTCTCTTGAAAAAAGATGTGGCACTCCAGCAAGCCCAGGCCCAGTTCCTGCATGCCTCAGTGCATCACAGGGCTGGGCGGAGGCGCCCTCCTTCCACAGGTCACCATGCCAGGCCTGTGTGTGCATCTGTGTTCCTGCTGGGCCCTGGAGATTTTGAACTTAGAGTCCTCCGTGTCTAAGGACTCCTATCCAGCAGGTCTCAGGCGAGGACATACCCAGTGCCACAGGGGCACGAAGCAGAGCCTGGTTGCTCCTTTTCTCCCTCAATTTCTCATTCTCTGTGTGCCTCAGTCTTCTGAGTTGAACTACATCTTCTTCTCATGTCCTGCTTTAGTACCCTTTTTTTTTTTTTTTTTTGAGTTGTAGTCTTACTTTGTCGCCCAGACTGGAGTGCAGTGGCCGCTCCCAGCCACCGCAGCCTCGACCTGCTGGGCTCCGGGGATCCTTCCGCCTCAGCTTTCCAAGTAGCTGGAACTACAGGCGCACGCTACCACACCCAGCTAATTTTTGATTTATTGTAGAGATGAGGTCTCGCCAAGTTGCCCAGGCGGGTCCCAAACCCGCGGGCTCAGGCAATCCACTCACCTCAGCCTCCCAAAGTGCTGGGATTACAGGCTGAGCCACCGAGCCTGGCTTTTAGTACCCTTTGTTATTGGCTTGGGCAGTTCTATTCCTGCCCAGCACCAACCTACCAACCCCTGCCTGGCTCCTTGGAGACAGAGCATCGCGATGGTTTGGAGACAGGCCTGAGTTTGACTCCCGCTCCACTTTCTACCTTCACACTTTCCTGACCCTCTTTTGCATGTAAAATAGGGACAAAATAATAGCTAATGTGCAGGGTTGCCCTGAGGATTCAATGAGCTGCCATCCGGTTCATGAAATGGCCAGAGGCACTTGTGGTTTCAGTGGAGACAGAGCTGAGACTGTAGCCTTCTCTCCAGGTCCTGCAGAAACCACTTGCTCACTCTGTGGCTCCAGGAAATAGCACAGCACGTGTGCACAGGCTGCCCCCTGTGGGGCTGTACCTCTGACCCTTGAAAGCAAGAGCTCCCTTAGGTGCCAAGTTGGGTTGATAGACACTGGTCAGCCCCAGGCTGGACTCCACCCAGGAGCCACCCAGGATCTCAGGGCATGCTCATCTCTCCTTCCTCCAAATTCCCAAAGCCAGGTCACCTGCCCCAGCCCAGGTCCACAGGCACAGATGCACCAGTATTCCAACTGGAGCCCAGCCATGGTGTCTGAAGGAGTCCTGATTTTCTGCACCCCAGGACCAGGGGTGACAGTAACCTCCTCTCCTCCCACCAGGAGGCACCGACATGGAGAAAAAACACTGAGCTTTGTAAAGGACCCTGTCACAAAGAGCCTCCTGTGTCACCCACTCCCTCCCTGCCATTCCCTAGGTCCTGGTTTCTTCCCCTGTACAGTGAGGGTGGTGAATTCTGGGACCTCTCAGGCAACCCCCTTGCTTGAGAGGTGTGAGCATGGCTTTGAGAATGCTCACGGGCCATCAAACCCACAGATGCACAAGTAAAGGCAACAGTGTGAATAATAGATATGAATCAAGCAAGGCTGATCAGAGGCTTGAGGGTGAGAGAAAAAGGCCTGGAACAAAAGCAATGTGAGCAGAAAGCTTCACTCACGGGCATGTCATCCAAATGCAAAGTGACTCCCCCATGCACAGGCCCCTAAAGCAAAGATGATCTATGAAGAATAATAGAAGCTAATACTGTTTAGCACTTATGTGCCAAGCACTGTTCATATTTTTCAAGTAGATTAACTCTTGTAAGTCTCCCAACAATTCTACAAAGTCAATACTGTTAGGTTTCCATTTTACAGATGAAGAAACTGAGGAATGGTAGAGGAAAAAGTTAAATAGCTGGCCCAAGATCACCCAGCAGGGTGGAGCCTGGGTATAAATGGAGACAGTAGAGTTCCAGAACCTACACCCTTCATCACTGCACTGGTTATACTGCTTTTACTCTAGCTCTAAGGCCACGAGCTGTCCTGTGCTGAGTACTCAGCCCCACACTTGCCATTTTGAATCACCTCCAGCTGCGGCAGCCCAGCCTGGCCCCCCAAGCTGGTTACCAATGAGCAGCACGTGGGAGCACAGTCCAGACAACGCCAGCAGTGGGCAAATGCCTGGGGTTTGAACATCGTGAAGCATCCCTCCTCATTTTCAAGTCAATCTCTCGATCACACGGAGAAAGTCACAGCTCAGCAATGAAATCCTCTTTCCTTTGTTGCCACAGACAAATGTGAAACAACCCATTCAAGTGCCCACAAAAGGACAAAGTCCTCACGTCTCTCTTCCCTACTTTTGTCACCCTGCTAGTCATAGGCAAAAGGACTTCACTCAGGTGCCGAAGGCAGCTCCCCCTGTACCTGCAGCTGGGTCCCCTTCCCTTGGGACTGCTGGGCTCCTTCTGCCCCTCCAGGGGCACTGATACCAACCAGCCTGACACTCACCAAAAGAACATTCTCAGAACCTAACACAGTGGTGCCACATTTCTTTCTTGCCTAGATCCTGGCAGAAATTGAGTAGTTACACTGGGAGAGGAAAACATCCCAGGCAGGGGTCAGTAGATGAAGAACAGGAACAAAAATCTGCTTGGATCCTGCCCTGACAGGAGTCCTATCCTTCTCGGTGCTCCAGAGGCCTGAGGTTTGCCAGTCGGCACTCCCTGGGAGTAATTCCCATCAAGAGGTTGGTGGGACTGCCCAGGGCACTCTTGGACTTCTTGACCAGTGTGTCCCTGTGGCCTTGGTTAGATTCTGAGCCCAAGTGCTCAGGGAACCAGGGAAATGCAATGTGATTTCCTTTCCACAGGCTCCCCCAAACCTTGTCCTTCTTTATCCTTTGGGTTCCCTGCGTGTTGGCTGCTGCCCTTATCTCCTGGGATAGCACCAAGTTCCTTTCCTATTGCAGAAAGATTTGACCTCACTCCCAGGAGCTCCAGAGGAGAGCTTATTCCTAGCCCTCTCTAAGAATCAGGATAAAGGAACAAAAACACAAAGCACAGTGGACACAAGAACTGTGCCCCTTGCCCCTGGAAAACTCTGCCTGCCCCACCAGAAGCCCGTCCATATGAGTGGTCCAGTGACATTGGCAGTTTGGGCCAGCTTCCCCAGTAAATCTCCCTCCAGTGGCAAGGCACTAAGACTCCTTCCCAAGGCAGAAACCCTGGGCTCTCTCAGTCTTTCCACTTAGGGGGCTCCCTTGGCTCCAGAACTCACTGCACTGTGACCACTGTCCCTATTCACTCTTGAAGCAAGATTGTCCTTGGTGGACGAGGCCCATGCCAGTGGGAACAGCCTGAGTTTCAGGGAAAGGTCATCATCTCACGAGTTTCTTGCTTATGGGACATTAAGGCAAGTCTGGAACCAAGTTCCCTGGGTCAGCTGATTGCCACCCTGGTGAAGGGGATAAGGAGATTTACCATTCCTTGATGCGGTTCTGAAGGACCTCTAGCGGGGGAAGGGGAGGAAAGCAGGAAAAGAACGATACCAGGTACCAGGCATTAGGATGTGGACATATCTTTTAGGGAGAACACAAGTCAATACACTACACTCAGTGTTCTCCTCTATAAAATGAGGACAATAACACCTGCCTCACAAGGTGGTCGTGAGGATGACCTGGTTTAACATCCATACAGCACTTAGAATAGTCTGGCATATCCAAGGTGCTTGATAAATGTTAGCTATGATTATCATTCCTTTGCCACCTGCCAAACTCCTCCTCACCCTTCAAGACGCAGCTTAATGAAACTTGCTCTAAACCATCTCTCCCGGACTGGGGAGACTCTTCCTTTCACCCAAGCAAACATGTTGCCTGCACATCTGCTTCCGCGGCCTTTGTTGACACCCCCCAGCATGGGCGTCAGAATGAGCTGAATAGAGTCTGTTTCCTCTGCCAGCCTATTGGCTCCTTCACATCAAGAACTGGATCCTATTCATCTCTCTCTTTCTCTTTTTTTTAAATAACCCTTTTTGAGTCCTACAAAAATATCTTGGTCACGAGCAATAATACGTATATAGAGACTTCATAGAGCAAAAATATTTCATCATCATAAGCCTGAATGTTGCACAGCTTTCTCCTGACAATCTAACTGGGCTCTTTCTCTGTCCCTCCAGCACCTGGTATGGGGCCTGCCACACGGGGGAGGGGCACACAGCGTAGCTGGTGCTTGAAGGAGGAAGGCAGCCTGAGGTCCAAGCGACGGAATATACTACCCTAGGACCCAGCTGGGGGATGTGGGCAGGTCCTGGGGTTGATGGAAGGATGAAAGGAAGGCCTTAAGGTAGAGGGGAAACTGAGGCACAACAGGTGAGTTGAGTTTCAGCATTGAGTAAATGCCTATTGGCATTGAGGTGAACTCTCAGCCCAGATCCACAACCGGTCCTGGAGAGCTAACAAGACAAAAAGAGGAATGCTATGACCATGGCTGGGCTGTGTGACAGGCAAATCAGTTACCTTTTTGTGGACTGTGGACTATTTCTGGCTAATTATCATACAGTATAAGAGCAGCTATATATATAATTACAAGGTAAATTAATTTTATTAACTTCACTTAATTATATTGCTGATCTCTGTTTGCTACATCTTCTCCACACCCCCCCAAACAAAACAAAACAGACAACCAAAAAATAGAGGTCCCTCTGTTCACCTCTGGTTTTACCACTGGATAAGGTAAGTAGGATCCTGTCTCAGCCACCACAGTGGGACCGGTTACTCAGCCAGAGTCACTGTGGCTGTTAAGAACTAGGTTGTGTCCGGGCTCGGTGGCTCAGCCTGTAAACCCAGCCTACAGGTTCGAGACTGGCCCGGGCAACTTGGCGAAACCTCGTCTCTATGATAAAATAAAATTTAAAAATTAGCTGGGTGTGGTAGCTTGCACCTGTAGTTCCATCTACTTGGAAGGCTGAGGCGGAAGGATCGCTGGAGCCCAGCAGGTCAACGCTGGGGTGGCCGTGAGTGTGCCACTGCACTCCAGCCTGGGCGACAGAGACTCCAACTCAAAAAAAAAAAAAAAAGAACTAGGTTGTACTGAGTGTTTGCTGTGCTGGGCTAAGTGTCTCACATGCTCATACACAGCAAGTCTGCTAATACCCACTGAACATGCCCACTCTGCACAGGTACCTCTCGAAGCCCTTGATGGGATCCTCCCCTCAAATCCCCTGGGATGGAACAGGGTCCTCTGACTCCAAAGCTGGGAGAGGCCGAATGACCTCAAAGCCCCTCTATACCTCTGAGTTCACTCCAGTGGGGTCCAGTCTATCTCCACCCAGGCTAGCGGCTTGGCCATTGTTCCACCCCCATCTTTCCCACATCTCTGGTTCTTTCTCTGTCTCTCCTGTCCTTGGTTTCTACAGTGACAAGCACCGTGGAGATGCTGATGGACTCCTCAGGTTCCAGCCAGAGTGAGGAGTCGGGAGGGGGCAGAAGCCACAGAGAGAAAAACCAGGCAAGATCTGCAGCAATGCTATGACCCTGTCGTTTCCCAGAGACAGAAAGGACCCCCGCAGGACTGTTGTGGGACCCCCACGGGACCCCTGCGGGACCTCTTGGGGTCCAGCCCAGCCCTTTCAGTGCACCTTCGCTGTGGAAGTTCTTCCTCATCCATCTTCCCGTATAGTACAATCGTTTTCTCACCCACCCCAGAGGGACCCCAGCCCAGTCCTAGGCAGGGACTTTGCTAAGGAAAGGACTACTGGACAAAATTATGGACTTTACAACAATTTGGATGGATTTAGAGCCTATTACACTCAGTGATCTAGCACAGAAACAAAGAAATGAATACATGTTCTCACTCATAAATGGACCCTGAACATTTATCATAGTACTACATGAAAGGGATTGGCAGGAGTGGGTCACTGCCGGGGGGGTGGTGCACATAGCACTAAAAAGGGTACCCGATCCCAAACCAGGTGATGTGAGGACCAATGAGAGGCCCAAATTTCACCTGTACATGGACCAACTATGTACTTAACCCTGAATTGTATCCCACATCTTTAAAATTAAAAAAAAAACTTTAATATAAAAGGAAGGGACTACCCTTCCTTGAGCAATAACTGTGTTCACATCCTGAGAGAAGAGATATTTTCATTCCACTGAGGAGTTTGAATCTCAGAGAGGTTAAGTGATTCTGTTAAGGTCACATAGCAAGCAAATGACAGTTCTGTCTAGTAGGTCTAACTTCAAAGTCACTACCCTTCCCATCATACTACATAACCTCCTTTAGAAGCCAGGACCAGAGAACACAGTTTTCAGAGGCCTCCCTACACCTCAGAGAAAAGGGAAATGAAAAAACAAACAAAAATCCCAATATGTATGGTGGGGTTTCTGTATGCACAGTCACTACACAGCAGTACTCTGCTACTCCTAGCTACCCTGCACTAGTCTTCCTTCCTTGCACATACCCTCACGCAGGACGAGCCCCAGGAGGCAGAGGGAACTCGGGACACACCCCCCACGGCCCCACCCCCTAAGCTCCATGATGGGGTGCTTCTCTGCTCTCCAGGCATTCCCCTCCTCTCAAACCACAGTCCCAGGATGGCCGGGACACCTGCCTCAATGACCAGGGCTCCTGTGACAGATGTGTGTTCAGCATGGCTCTAAGAGGCACAAGGTCATGCAGGCCACCAGAGCAGCGTTTCTCCAGTGTGGCTTGGGGGCAGTGGCCTCAGGGTCAATACCACTGAATCAGTAGTTGGGGGGGGTTCCCAGTAATCTGCATTATAACAAGTACCCCAGGTGAGTGTAATGCATGCTGAGGCTTAGAGGAGGTGGGGGGAAGAGTTAATCCAGACAGAGAGACCAAGGGAGTGAGTTTATTGACATAGAACTTGGAAATGAGCTAAAACCCGTGGCAAGATGTGCGTGTGGGTGCATCGGAGGACAAGGCTATCTCCTGGGTGCCCCTGGCATATCCCGCCATTGGAGAGAGAGCTCCTTACTCACTGCAGGGATCCTTCCCTCTCCATCTGGTTAATTCTCACCCGTCTTTCAGGTTTTCTCTCAAACACCACTTCCCAAGGAAGCCCACCCCTTACCTCTCTGGGTCCGATTCCCTCTGCAAGTGTCCTGTTGCTCTGTATTTCTCCTTCAGAGTACAAGGTCACTAAATAACCTTGTAGGTCAGCTCCTGCATCTCCCTCCCTCAGAATGTAAGCTCTGAGAGGGCAGGGATTCAGCTCACAGCTGTGTCCCCAGCATGTTCACTGTGCTTGGCACACAGTAGGCATGGAGCAAGCTTTTACCAAGTGCATAATTCAGATTGCAGAGCTGGGAAAAGTCAGTTCAGGTGGAAGGAAAGAAAGGTAGAAAATAGACTGCCTTGTGGTTTGCAAGGCCTTTCCCCATTTAGGAATTGCTCAGACCACATAGGAATTTCACAGGGCCGTGGAATCCTCCAGCCATGGGATCATCTCATACGGCCCAGCCCTGGACTGGGCAGTGTCTCACTACATCCAAACTCTCTGCTGCTCTTCTCAAAGATCCCAGCAAATAAAAATTCCTCAGCATTCCTTCTGTGTTACTTGTGGCAGGGATTTATGCTCTTTGCTGTTAGAAAGTTCTTTGAGTCCAACTCCTATATTTCTATGCCATTTTTAACCCCCTTTCCCTCTCCTCTTGAACCAACAATATCAGAACTAAACAAGAGCTTAGAGATGATCTAAGAGAGTGACTTTCACTTCTTTCCTCTGAAACAGGAACATCCCTTTTCTCAGTTAGAGAACCTGAACTGTAACATGTGAGCCTGACAAAAGGGAAACAGCTCTGATTGATACAGGAGGTGGGAGCTCTTCCAGGGAACCCCCAGGAGCTCCAAGGAACCCAAGCAAGCTGCTGAAAACCACTGGTCAGATCCAAGATTTTCATATGAGAAAACCCAGAGAAGGGAAGTGACCTGCCCAGCCAGGATCACAGCCCAAGTGTTTCCTGTCCTGAGGTTCACAGCCTACATCAACCTCAGTGAAAATGATATAGTTGGCCAGGCTTGGTGGCTCAGCCTGTAATCCTAGCACTTTGGGAGGCCAAGTTGAGTGGATTGCCTGAGCCTGCGGGTTCAAGACCCGCCCAGGCAACTTGGCGAGATCTCATTTCTACAATAAATCAAAAATTAGCCGGGTATGATAGCACCGGCCTGTAGTTCCGGCTACTTAGAAGGCTGAGGCGGAAGGATCGCCGGAGCCCAGCAGGGCGAGGCCGCGGTGGCCAGGAGCGTGCCACTGTACTCCAGTTTGGGAAACAGTGTGAGACTCCAGTTCCAAAAAAAAAAAGGTATACTCCTCAGACGCACTTTTTTTTTGCGTTGGAGTCTCACTCTCTCTCCCAGGCTGAAGTGCAGTGGCACAGATCCTTCTGCCTCAGACTTCCAAGTAGCTGGAACTATAGGCATGCGCCGCCACCTCACCTGGCTAAATGTTTTATTTATTGTAGAGATGAGGTCTCGCCATGTTGTCCAGGCTAGTCTCGAACCCATGGGCTCAGGCAATCCTCTTGCCTTGGCCTCCCAAGGTGCTGGGATTACAAGTGTGAGCCACTGCGCCTGGCCTACAGATGCACTTTTTTTACAAATATGTGTCAGTATTGTTTGGGGGCTGTGTGCTTTTGTTTTCTCCTTTATGATATCTGGTACTTCCATATGCCAGAAAACTCAACAAGAAGTTGGCAAAGGATGTTGTCCAAACATGTTCCACAAATCTCCAAATCTTTGAACAAAGATGGTCATCACATTTTCCCAAACATTTCCACACAGAACTGCGGAGTAAGACCCATCTTTTTCATATTATTTGCTCATTTATTTCTCTTGGAGTGCATTTTGAGCACAAACCATGAGATGGCAAGAAGATCTGCTGGAATGAGAAATGGCGGGGACCCATGTGTGCTGGGACTCATTAAGCCTCCCAGCCCCAGGGAGCGGGGATTTGCATGGAACCAATTTCCTTCTTGGGATTGTGAACATAATCCCCTCACTGGGGCACTAGGATCCTGCCAGTGTCCGGCAGGCCTCTGTAAGGACACATTTCCAAGCTCCAGGAGGAAGACCCTGGCCACTTCTTAGATTTCCCACAAGACCCAAATTCTTCACCCTGCCCCCTCACCCTGCTCTCCACCGTCCGTTACTCCCAGGCCACAGGGCAGGAAGATGTGGGGTGTCTCTGATGAGGAGGGTTCACAGAGGTGCACTGGAGCAGCCCTCAAGCATCACCCATCTTCCACGTGCCCCCCTTTGAATATGAGACAATGTATCATTCTGTGGATATCATTTATTAAGCTTCTAGTATGTGTCAGGGCCTGTGCCCCAAATCTTGACAACACAAAATGACAATGTTGTCATCTCCATTTTGCAAACGAGAACATTGATTTTCAGAGAAGCTTGAGTCAAATATTATTTCACTTAACACACATTATCTCACCTAATACAAATAAGGGCCGGGTGCAGTGGCTCACTCCTGTGAGCCCAGCACTTTGGGAGACTGAGACAGGAAGAGTGCTTTGAGGCCAGGAGTTTCAGACCAGCTTGAGCAACATAGTGAGAACTCATCCTTACAAAAAAACTTTTTAAAATTAGGCAGGCATGGCGGCGTGTGCCTGTAGTCCCAGCTACTTGGGAGGCTGAGGCAGAAGGCTCGCCTGAGCCCAGGAAGTCAAAGCTGTGGTAAGCTGTGATAGTGCCTTTACATTCCACCCTGGGCGACAGAGTAAGATCCTAACTTGGCCGGGCTTGGTGGCTCAGCCTGTAATCCCAGCGCTTGGGAGGCTGAAGTGAGTGAATTGCCTGAGCCCGCGGGTTCGAGACCTGCCTGGGCAACTTGGTGAGACCTCATCTCTACAATAAATCAAAAATGATCTGGGTGTGGTAGCGCGCGCCTGTAGTTCCAGCTACTTGGAAGGCTGAGGCTGAGGCGGAAGGATCGCTGGAGCCGAGAGCGGCCACTGCACTCCAGTCTGGGTGACAGAGTGGGACTCCAACTCAAAAAAAAAAAAAAAAAATCCTAACTCAAAATAATAATGATGATAATAATAATAATAAGGATTAACTCTTATTGGGTGTTCACTATGTTCTAAGGACTTCACACATGTGAACTTGCTTATCCTTTACAACAATCCTATGAACTTGGGTATTATGATCATTCCCATTCTACATATGAGAAAACTGAGGCACAGAATGGTTAAGAATCTCTCAGAGTTACTCAGCTAGCTTTATCATCAGTTCAGGGTAGTTTCAATTCAGTTCCAGCATTCATTGTGTTTCTTCTATGATGCAGGGAAAGCAGTGTACTGGCATAGTTAAGAGTATGAATGCTGAAGTCAGACATAAATGGCTTCAAATCCCAGTCCAATGAAAGGCAGGCTGTTTGAGGATGGGAAAGTGTGTTAGCCATCTACTGCTGTGTAACAAATCACCCCAGCGTTTGGCTACTTCCAACAACCACCACTAGCTATTGCATGGTTTCTGTGAGTCAGGCATCTGAGAGCAGCTTAGCTGGATGGTTCTGGCTCAGAGTATCTCAGGAGGCTCTAGTTGAGATGTCAGCAGAGGCTGCAGCGATCTCAAGGCTCAATTGGGGGAGGAACTGTGACCAAGCTCCCTCACATAGGCCTCTCCACAAGACCACCTCACAGCCCCGCAGCTGGCACCCCAGAGCGAATGACCCAAGAGAAGAAGAGAGAGTGAGAGCAGTCTCAGAAGCAACATTCTATGACTTCTGCCCTATTCTATTCAATAGAAGCGAGTCTACACTGATTGGACCATCTTAGAGTTTGCCTGCCACAAGCCTCTTCAACTTCCTTTTTTTTTAGTTGCAGTCTCACTCTTGTTGCCCAGGTTGGAGTGCAGTAGCAGGCTCATGGCCACCCCAGTGTCAATCTGCTGGGCTCAGGGGATCCTTCCGCCTCAGCCTTGCAAGTAGCTGGAACTATAGGTACACGCTACCATGCCTGGCTAATTTTTGGATTTATTGTAGAGATGAGGTCTCGCCAAGTTGCCCAGGCTGGTCTCGAATCCCTGGGCTCAGGTGATCCCCTCACCTCAGCTTCCCAAAGTGCCAGGATTATAGGCTTGAGCCGCCATGCCTGACCATCCCTTAAACCTCTGAGCCTCAGTTTCCTTGCCTAGAAAATGGGAATCATACTAGAACCTATCTCAGAAAGTTGTTTTAAGACCTCAATGAAACAATGTTTATGTTTTTAAAAATTTAGAACCGTGCCCAGCGAATGGCCAGGCAGTGGTTCATGTCTATAATCCCAGCACTTTCAGAGGCTAAGGGGGGAGAATCACTTGAGGCCAGGCCAGGATCACTTGAGACTTGGGCAACATAGCAAGACCCTATCTCTACAGAAAAATTATTCAGGCATGGTGGTGCACACCTGTAGTCCCAGTTACTTGGGAGGCTGAGGCAAGAGGATTGCTTGAGCCCAGGAGTTTGAGGATAGTGTGAACTATGATTGTGCCACTGCACACCAGCCTAGGTGATAGACTGAGACCCTGTCTCTGAAAAGAAACAAATAAATAAAAATAAAAATAAATCGGTGCCCAGTAAATAGTGGGTGCTCAATAAATGTTAGTCGCTGTCATCACCAAGGCTATAAACTACTCGAGGGCAGGGACACTTTGTCTTTCTTGAGGGCATCTGACCCTTCCATACCTGCCTAACTCCATACCTGGCACTTCCTTTCGATCCACTCATGTCTGGCACTGTCCATGTCAGGCTGGGAGTGAGGAAGAATGTGGCAGGACCTGCCTTCAGGGAGCTCATAAGTTAAACACGTGCACACTCACAACATTCCCAAGGCCTGCAGAACGGGCCTCCCCAAGGACGTCAGGAATATCCTCTACAAACCATCCACGTCTGAGAGCATCCAGGGCCTCTGAGCCAGCTTCACCCAGAGAGGGTCCAGCAATGCAGGTAACCACAGGGGGCTGGCCGTGGGCGTGAGTCCTTCCATCCTGCTCCCGGGGGCCCTGGCTTGGCAGCTCCCCCAAACACTGCCCATAGCACTCCCAGGAGAGGCTGGCACAAGGGCAAGGACAAGTTCCAGAATACTAGACCACCTGCCTGTGTCAACAGTAACCGCATGGCTCCCTGAAGCTTATCATCAAGGAACAACATGTTGCCCTCTGGGGAGCTTGGCCATGGTGGCAGCTGGTTGATATTACCGACCTGGAGCTCGAGGAGAGAAGCAGCAGGGAGGGGACAGGGAAGCGTCAAATCCTTGGCAAAGGACCACCTACTCAGGTTGCAGACCAGTAAAGAGGCCAAGCCCAGTGGAGAAGCAGTGGCTGTACTGGAAGGGCACACGCCTGGGGATGCTCATGGCTCAACCGTGGGCCTCTGGAAGGCTGTGCACAGGCTGTTTCACCTCTCTTCATCTCTGGCACCTCATTGGTAAAATGAGGTAAGTGTCCTGCCGGCTTGCCCTGAGGTCATGAGAATCAGCAGCGCCTGGCACACAACAAGTGCTCCATACATGCAACCTTCATGATCATCAGCCTGGAGTGGCTGGGACGGTGCTTAGAGAAAGAAAGATTGATGCTAAGTGGTTGTTTCGTTTCGTCAACTTTATTGAATATATACATGTTAAGACATACCTAGGCCGGGTGCGGTGGCTCACGCCTATAACTCCAGCTCTTTGGGAGGCCAAGGTGGGAGCATTCCTTGAGGCCAGGAGTTGGAGACCAACCTGGGCAACTTAGCAAGACCTCATCTATACAAAAAATAAATAAATAAACTGGGCGTGGTGACATGCGCCTGTAACCCCAGCTATTCAGAAGGTTAAGGCAGAAGACTCACCTGAGCCCAGGAGGTCAATGCTGTGGTGTGCTGTGATCATGACACTGCACTCCAGTCTGGGTAAGAGAGTGAGACTCTGACTCAAAAAATTAAAAAAAAAAGTAACTGTGTCATAAATGTACAGAAGGATGAAATTTCACAGAATGAATGCACCAGCATTCAGATCAGGAAACAGAACGTGATCAATGCCCAAGAAGCCCCCTTGAGCCCTCCAGTTCCTGTCCACCTGCAAGGGCAGCCTCTGTTCTGTGCTGACTCTCCTGTTCTTGTGGTTTATAAATGGAAGCAAATGTAGGTTCTCTTTGTGTTTGTCTTTTTTGGTTCGACATCATGTTTGGATTATTCATCCATGTTGTTGTGTGATATTGGAGTTTTTTGGCTCTTGTTTTCCTTTTTTTTTTTTGAGTTGGAATCTCACTCTGTTGCCCAGGCTGGAGTACAGTGGTGTGATCACGGCTCACTGCAGACTTGACCTCCTGGGCTTAGGTAATCCTGCTGCCTCAGCCTCCCCAGTAGTTGGGACTACAGGTGAGTGCTGCCATGACTACTTTTTTCTAATTTTTATTTTTATTTTTATTTTTGTAGAGATGAGAGGTCTTGTTATGTTGCTCAGGCTGGTCTTGAACTCAAGCAATCCTCCTTCCTTGACCTCCCAAATTGTTGGAATTACAGGCGTGAGTCACCTAGCCCAGCTTTTATACCCCAATGTATTTATTTGTTCTGCCATTGAGGGACATCTGAGTTGTTTAGCATTTGCCTCTTAAAAAGAGTGGTGACATGAACATTATCATACAGGTTTTTTGATGGGTTCAGAATGGGATCACTGAACCAGAGGTCAACCACACTTGCAGCTTTTTTAGGTCCTGTCACTCTGTTTCCCAAGGCGTTTGTATAATATATACTTGCTGCTGTATACCCCATGCACTTGGCACTGTCACTCTTTCTTATTTTAGTCATTATAGTAGGTGTCTCACTTTGTTGCCCAGACTAGAGTACAGCGGCATGATCACGGCTCACCACAGCCTTGATCTCCTGTGCTCAGATGATCCTTGTGCCTCAGTTTCCCAAGTGACTGGGACTACAGGCATGTGCCACCACGCCCAGCTAATTTTTTTTAATTATTATTTTTGATAGAGATGAAGGCTCGCTATGTTGCTCAGGCTAATCTCAAACTCCTGGGCTCAAGCAATCCTCCCATCTCAGCTTCCCAAAGTGCTGAGATTACAGGCGTGAGCCACTGTGCCTGGCCCCAGGGGTGATTTTAATTGGCATTCCCTTGGCTCTCAGTGAAGAGGAGCACTGTTTTTTATGTTTATCTGGCATGAATATAAATAGTTTAAGCCGGGCTCGGTGGCTCAGCCTGTAATCCCGCGCTTTGGGAGGCTGACGTGTGTGGATTGCCTGAGCCCGCGGGTTTG